>NC_092711.1:56001001-56295001 GCF_047496885.1 Scyliorhinus torazame
CGCGACTCTCAGCTCCCACTCTTTTCAAACATCTGCGACTCTCAGCTCCCGCTGTTTTCAAACCTCCGCGACTCTCAGCTCCCGCTCTTTTCAAACCTCCGCGACTCTCAGCTCCCGTTCTTTTCAAACCTCCGCGACTCTCATCTCCCGCTCTTTTCAAACCTCTGTGACTCTCAGCTCCCGCTCTTTTCAAACATCCGCAACTCTCAGCTCCCGCTCTTTTCAAACCTCCGCGACTCTCAGGTCCCGCTCTGTTCAAACCGCCGGGACTCTCAGCTCCCGCTCTTTTCAAACATCCGCAACTCTCAGCTCCCGCTCTTTTCAAACCTCCGCGACTCTCAGGTCCCGCTCTTTTCAAACCTCCGCGACTCTCAGCTCCAGCTCTTTTCAAACCTCCGAGACTCTCAGCTCCCGCTCTTTTCAAACCTCCGCAACTCTCAGCTCCCGCTCTTTTCAAACCTCCGCGACTCTCAGCTCCCGCTCTTTTCAAACCTCTGCGACTCTCAGCTCCCGCGCTTTTTAAACCTCCGCGACTCTCAGCTCCCGCTCTTTTCAAACCTCCGCGACTCTCAGCTCCCGCTCTTTTCAAACCTCCGCGACTCTCAGCTCCCGCTCTTTTCAAACCTCCGCGACTCTCAGCTCCCGCTCTTTTCAAACCTCCGCGACTCTAAGCTCCCGCTCTTTTCAAACCTCCGCGACTCTCAGCTCCCCCTCTTTTCAAACATCCACGACTCTCAGCTCCCGCTCTTTTCAAACCTCCGGGACTCTCAGGTCCCGCTCTTTTCAAACCTCCGCGACTCTCAGCTCCCGCTCTTTTCAACCTCTGCGACTCTCAGCTCCCGCTCTTTTCAAACCACCGGCAATCTCGGGTCCCGCTCTTTTCAAATCTCCGCGACTCTCAGCTCCCGCTCTTTTCAAATCTCCGCGACTCTCAGCTCCCGCTCTTTTCAAACCTCCGCGACTCTCAGCTCCCGCTCTTTTCAAACCTCCGCGACTCTCAGCTCCCGCTCTTTTCAAATCTCTGCGACTCTCACCTCCCGCTCTTTTCAAACCTCCGCGACTCTCAGCTCCCGCTCTTTTCAAACCTCCGCGACTCTCAGCTCCCGCTCTTTTCAAACCTCTGCGACTGTCAGCTCCTGCTCTTTTCAAACCTCCGAGACTCTCAGCTCCCGCTCTTTTCAAATCTCTGCGACTCTCAGCTCCCGCTCTTTTCAAACCTCCGCGACTCTCAGCTCCCGCTCTTTTCAAACATCCGCGACTCTCAGCTCCCGCTCTGTTCAAACCTCCCCGACTCTCATGTCCCGCTCTTTTCAAACCTCTGCGACTCTCAGGTCCCGCTCTTTTCAAACCTCCGCGACTCTCAGCTCCCACTCTTTTTAAACCTCCGCAACTCTCAGCTCCCGCTCTTTTCAAACCTCCGCGACTTTCAGGACCCGCTCTTTTCAAACCTCCGCGACTCTCAGCTCCCGCTCTTTTCAAACCTCCGCGACTCTCAGCTCCAGCTCTTTTCAAACCTCCGCGACTCTCAGCTCCCTCTCTTTTCAAACCACCGGCAATCTCGGGTCCCGCTCTTTTCAAACCTCCGCGACTCTCAGTTCCCGCTCTTTTCATATCTCCGCGACTCTCAGCTCCCGCTCTTTTCAAACCTCCGCGACTCTCAGCTCCTGCTCTTTTCAAACCTCCGCGACTCTCAGCTCCCGCTCTGTTCAAATCTCCGCGACTCTCAGCTCCCGCTCTTTTCAAACCTCCGCGACTCTCAGCTCCCACTCTTTTCAAACCTCCGCGACTCTCAGCTCCCGCTCTGTTCAAACCTCCGCGACTCTCAGCTCCCGCTCTTTTCGAACCTCCGCGTCTCTCAGTTCCCGTTCTTTTCAAACCTCCGCGACTCTCAGCTCCCGCTCTTTTCACACCTCCGCGACTCTCAGCTCCCGCTCTTTTCAAACCTCCGCGACTCTCAGCTCCTGCTCTTTTAAAACCTCCGCGACTCTCAGTTTCCGTTCTTTTCACACCTCCGCGACTCTCAGCTCCCACTGTTTTCAAACCTCCGCGACTCTCAGCTCCTGCTCTTTTCAAACCTCCGCGACTATCAGTTCCCGTTCTTTTCGAACCTCCGCGACTCTCAGGTCCCGCTCTTTTCAAACCTCCGCGACTCTCAGCTCCCGCTCTGTTCAAACCTCCGTGACTCTCAGCTCCCGCTCTTTTCGAAATTCCGCGACTCTCAGCTCCCGCTCTGTTCAAACCTCCGCGACTCTCAGCTCCCGCTCTTTTCAAACCTCCGCGACTCTCAGCTCCCGCTCTTTTCAAACCTCCGCGACTCTCAGCTCACGCTGTTTTCAAACCTCTGTGACTCTCAGCTCCCGCTCTTTTCAAACATCCGCAACTCTCAGCTCCCACTCTTTTCAAACCTCTGCGACTCTCAGCTCCCGCTCTGTTCAAACCTCCGCGACTCTCAGCTCCCGCTCTTTTCAAACCTCCGTGACTCTCAGCTCCCGCTCTTTTCAAACCTCTGCGACTCACAGCTCCCGCTCTGTTCAAACCTCCGGGACTCTCAGCTCCCGCTCTTTTCGAACCTCCGCGACTCTCAGCTCCCGCTCTTTTCAAACCTCCGCGACTCTCAGGTCCCGCTCTTTTCAAACCTCCGCGACTCTCAGCTCCCGCTCTGTTCAAACCTCCGCGACTCTCAGCTCCCGCACTTTTCAAACCTCAGCAACTCTCATCTCTCGCACTTTTCAAACCTCCGCGACTCTCAGCTCCCGCTCTTTTCAAACCTCCGCGACTCTCAGCTCCCGCTCTGTTCAAACCTCCGCGACTCTCAGCTCCCGCACTTTTCAAACCTCAGCAACTCTCAGCTCCCGCTCTTTTCAAACCTCCGCGACTCTCAGCTCCCGCTCTTTTCAAACCTCTGTGACTCTCAGCTCCCGCTCTTTTCAAACATCCCCAACTCTCAACTCCCGCTCTTTTCAAACATCCGCGACTCTCAGGTCCCGCTCTGTTCAAACCTCCGGGACTCTCAGCTCCCGCTCTTTTCGAACCTCCGCGACTCTCAGCTCCCGCTCTGTTCAAACCTCTGTGACTCTCAGCTCCCGCTCTTTTCAAACCTCCGCGACTCTCAGCTCCGGCTCTTTTCAAACCTCCGCGACTCTCAGCTCCCGCTCTGTCCAAACCTCCGTGACTCTCAGCTCCCGCTCTTTTCAAACATCCGCAACTCTCAGCTCCCGCTCTTTTCAAACCTCCGCGACTCTCAGGTCCCGCTCTTTTCAAACCTCCGCAACTCTCAGCTCCCGCTCTTTTCAAATCTCCGCGACTCTCAGCTCCCGCTCTTTTCAAACCTCTGCGACTCTCAGCTCCCGCTCTTTTTAAACCTCCGCGACTCTCAGCTCCCGCTCTTTTCAAACCTCCGCGACTCTCAGCTCCCGCTCTTTTCAAACCTCCGCGACTCTCAGCTCCCGCTCTTTTCAAACCTCCGCGACTCTCAGCTCCCGCTCTTTTCAAACCTCCGCGACTCTCAGCTCCCGCTCTTTTCAAACCTCCGCGACTCTCAGCTCCCGCTCTTTTCAAACATCCACGACTCTCAGCTCCCGCTCTTTTCAAACCTCCGGGACTCTCAGGTCCCGCTCTTTTCAAACCTTCGCGACTCTCAGCTCCCGCTCTTTTCAACCTGTGCGACTCTCAGCTCCCGCTCTTTTCAAACCACCGGCAATCTCGGGTCCCGCTCTTTTCAAATCTCCGCGACTCTCAGCTCCCGCTCTTTTCAAATCTCCGCGACTCTCAGCTCCCGCTCTTTTCAAACCTCCGCGACTCTCAGCTCCCGCTCTTTTCAAACCTCCGCGACTCTCAGCTCCCGCTCTTTTCAAATCTCTGCGACTCTCACCTCCCGCTCTTTTCAAACCTCCGCGACTCTCAGCTCCCGCTCTTTTCAAACCTCCGCGACTCTCAGCTCCCGCTCCTTTCAAACCTCCGCGACTGTCAGCTCCCGCTCTTTTCAAACCTCCGCGACTCTCAGCTCCCGCTCTTTTCAAATCTCTGCGACTCTCAGCTCCCGCTCTTTTCAAACCTCCGCGACTCTCAGCTCCCGCTCTTTTCAAACATCCGCGACTCTCAGCTCCCGCTCTGTTCAAACCTCCCCGACTCTCAGGTCCCGCTCTTTTCAAACCTCTGCGACTCTCAGGTCCCGCTCTTTTCAAACCTCCGCGACTCTCAGCTCCCACTCTTTTTAAACGTCCGCAACTCTCAGCTCCCGCTCTTTTCAAACCTCCGCGACTTTCAGGACCCGCTCTTTTCAAACCTCCGCGACTCTCAGCTCCCGCTCTTTTCAAACCTCCGCGACTCTCAGCTCCCGCTCTTTTCAAACCTCCGCGACTCTCAGCTCCCGCTCTTTTCAAACCTCCGCGACGCTCAGCTCCCCCTCTTTTCAAACATCCACGACTCTCAGCTCCCGCTCTTTTCAAACCTCCGGGACTCTCAGGTCCCGCTCTTTTCAAACCTCCGCGACTCTCAGCTCCCGCTCTTTTCAACCTCTGCGACTCTCAGCTCCCGCTCTTTTCAAACCAGCGGCAATCTCGGGTCCCGCTCTTTTCAAATCTCCGCGACTCTCAGCTCCCGCTCTTTTCAAATCTCCGCGACTCTCAGCTCCCGCTCTTTTCAAACCTCCGCGACTCTCAGCTCCCGCTCTTTTCAAACCTCCGCGACTCTCAGCTCCCGCTCTTTTCAAATCTCTGCGACTCTCACCTCCCGCTCTTTTCAAACCTCCGCGACTCTCAGCTCCCGCTCTTTTCAAACCTCCGCGACTCTCAGCTCCCGCTCTTTTCAAACCTCCGCGACTGTCAGCTCCCGCTCTTTTCAAACCTCCGAGACTCTCAGCTCCCGCTCTTTTCAAATCTCTGCGACTCTCAGCTCCCGCTCTTTTCAAACCTCCGCGACTCTCAGCTCTCGCTCTTTTCAAACATCCGCGACTCTCAGCTCCCGCTCTGTTCAAACCTCCCCGACTCTCAGGTCCCGCTCTTTTCAAACCTCTGCGACTCTCAGGTCCCGCTCTTTTCAAACCTCCGCGACTCTCAGCTCCCACTCTTTTTAAACCTCCGCAACTCTCAGCTCCCGCTCTTTTCAAACCTCCGCGACTTTCAGGACCCGCTCTTTTCAAACCTCCGCGACTCTCAGGTCCCGCTCTTTTCAAACCTCCGCGACTCTCAGCTCCCACTCTTTTTAAACCTCCGCAACTCTCAGCTCCCGCTCTTTTCAAACCTCCGCGACTTTCAGGACCCGCTCTTTTCAAACCTCCGCGACTCTCAGCTCCCGCTCTTTTCAAACCTCCGCGACTCTCAGCTCCCGCTCTTTTCAAACCTCCGCGACTCTCAGCTCCCGCTCTTTTCAAACCACCGGCAATCTCGGGTCCCGCTCTTTTCAAACCTCCGCGACTCTCAGTTCCCGCTCTTTTCATATCTCCGCGACTCTCAGCTCCCGCTCTTTTCAAACCTCCGCGACTCTCAGCTCCTGCTCTTTTCAAACCTCCGCGACTCTCAGCTCCCGCTCTGTTCAAATCTCCGCGACTCTCAGCTCCCGCTCTTTTCAAACCTCCGCGACTCTCTGCTCCCGCTCTTTTCAAACCTCCGCGATTCTCAGCTCCCGCTCTGTTCAAACCTCCGCGACTCTCAGCTCCCGCTTTTTCGAACCTCCGCGTCTCTCAGTTCCCGTTCTTTTAAAACCTCCGCGACTCTCAGCTCCCGCTCTTTTCACACCTCCGCGACTCTCAGCTCCCGCTCTTTTCAAACCTCCGCGACTCTCAGCTCCTGCTCTTTTAAAACCTCCGCGACTCTCAGTTCCCGTTCTTTTCACACCTCCGCGACTCTCAGCTCCCACTGTTTTCAAACCTCCGCGACTCTCAGCTCCTGCTCTTTTCAAACCTCCGCGACTATCAGTTCCCGTTCTTTTCGAACCTCCGCGACTCTCAGGTCCCGCTCTGTTCAAACCTCCGTGACTCTCAGCTCCCGCTCTTTTCGAATTTCCGCGACTCTCAGCTCCCGCTCTGTTCAAACCTCCGCGACTCTCAGCTCCCGCTCTTTTCAAACCTCCGCGACTCTCAGCTCCCGCTCTTTTCAAACCTCCGCGACTCTCAGCTCACGCTGTTTTCAAACCTCTGTGACTCTCAGCTCCCGCTCTTTTCAAACATCCGCAACTCTCAGCTCCCACTCTTTTCAAACCTCTGCGACTCTCAGCTCCCGCTCTGTTCAAACCTCCGCGACTCTCAGCTCCCGCTCTTTTCAAACCTCCGTGACTCTCAGCTCCCGCTCTTTTCAAACCTCTGCGACTCACAGCTCCCGCTCTGTTCAAACCTCCGGGACTCTCAGCTCCCGCTCTTTTCGAACCTCCGCGACTCTCAGCTCCCGCTCTTTTCAAACATCCGCGACTCTCAGGTCCCGCTCTTTTCAAACCTCCGCGACTCTCAGCTCCCGCTCTGTTCAAACCTCAGCAACTCTCAGCTCCCGCACTTTTCAAACCTCCGCGACTCTCAGCTCCCGCTCTTTTCAAACCTCCGCGACTCTCAGCTCCCGCTCTGTTCAAACCTCCGCGACTCTCAGCTCCCGCACTTTTCAAACCTCAGCAACTCTCAGCTCCCGCTTTTTTCAAACCTCTGTGACTCTCAGCTCCCGCTCTTTTCAAACATCCCCAACTCTCAGCTCCCGCTCTTTTCAAACCTACGCGACTCTCAGGTC
Source organism: Scyliorhinus torazame (assembly GCF_047496885.1). Classification (NCBI taxonomy): domain Eukaryota; kingdom Metazoa; phylum Chordata; class Chondrichthyes; order Carcharhiniformes; family Scyliorhinidae; genus Scyliorhinus; species Scyliorhinus torazame. Next base: position 56,007,712 of record NC_092711.1, read on the forward strand.
CCGCTCTGTTCAAACCTCCGGGACTCTCAGCTCCCGCTCTTTTCGAACCTCCGCGACTCTCAGCTCCCGCTCTGTTCAAACCTCTGTGACTCTCAGCTCCCGCTCTTTTCAAACCTCCGCGACTCTCAGCTCCGGCTCTTTTCAAACCTCCGCGACTCTCAGCTCCCGCTCTGTTCAAACCTCCGTGACTCTCAGCTCCCGCTCTTTTCAAACATCCGCAACTCTCAGCTCCCGCTCTTTTCAAACCTCCGCGACTCTCAGGTCCCGCTCTTTTCAAACCTCCGCAACTCTCAGCTCCCGCTCTTTTCAAATCTCCGCGACTCTCAGCTCCCGCTCTTTTCAAACCTCTGCGACTCTCAGCTCCCGCTCTTTTTAAACCTCCGCGACTCTCAGCTCCCGCTCTTTTCAAACCTCCGCGACTCTCAGCTCCCGCTTTTTTCAAACCTCCGCGACTCTCAGCTCCCGCTCTTTTCAAACCTCCGCGACTCTCAGCTCCCGCTCTTTTCAAACCTCCGCGACTCTCAGCTCCCGCTCTTTTCAAACCTCCGCGACTCTCAGCTCCCGCTCTTTTCAAACATCCACGACTCTCAGCTCCCGCTCTTTTCAAACCTCCGGGACTCTCAGGTCCCGCTCTTTTCAAACCTTCGCGACTCTCAGCTCCCGCTCTTTTCAACCTGTGCGACTCTCAGCTCCCGCTCTTTTCAAACCACCGGCAATCTCGGGTCCCGCTCTTTTCAAATCTCCGCGACTCTCAGCTCCCGCTCTTTTCAAATCTCCGCGACTCTCAGCTCCCGCTCTTTTCAAACCTCCGCGACTCTCAGCTCCCGCTCTTTTCAAACCTCCGCGACTCTCAGCTCCCGCTCTTTTCAAATCTCTGCGACTCTCACCTCCCGCTCTTTTCAAACCTCCGCGACTCTCAGCTCCCGCTCTTTTCAAACCTCCGCGACTCTCAGCTTCCGCTCTTTTCAAACCTCCGCGACTGTCAGCTCCCGCTCTTTTCAAACCTCCGCGACTCTCAGCTCCCGCTCTTTTCAAATCTCTGCGACTCTCAGCTCCCGCTCTTTTCAAACCTCCGCGACTCTCAGCTCCCGCTCTTTTCAAACATCCCCGACTCTCAGCTCCCGCTCTGTTCAAACCTCCCCGACTCTCAGGTCCCGCTCTTTTCAAACCTCTGCGACTCTCAGGTCCCGCTCTTTTCAAACCTCCGCGACTCTCAGCTCCCACTCTTTTTAAACCTCCGCAACTCTCAGCTCCCGCTCTTTTCAAACCTCCGCGACTTTCAGGACCCGCTCTTTTCAAACCTCCGCGACTCTCAGCTCCCGCTCTTTTCAAACCTCCGCGACTCTCAGCTCCCGCTCTTTTCAAACCTCCGCGACTCTCAGCTCCCGCTCTTTTCAAACCACCGGCAATCTCGGGTCCCGCTCTTTTCAAACCTCCGCGACTCTCAGTTCCCGCTCTTTTCAAATCTCCGCGACTCTCAGCTCCCGCTCTTTTCAAACCTCCGCGACTCTCAGCTCCTGCTCTTTTCAAACCTCCGCGACTCTCAGCTCCCGCTCTGTTCAAATCTCCGCGACTCTCAGCTCCCGCTCTTTTCAAACCTCCGCGACTCTCAGCTCCCGCTCTTTTCAAACCTCTGCGACTCTCAGCTCCCGCTCTGTTCAAACCTCCGCGACTCTCAGCTCCCGCTCTTTTCGAACCTCCGCGTCTCTCAGTTCCCGTTCTTTTCAAACCTCCGCGACTCTCAGCTCCCGCTCTTTTCACACCTCCGCGACTCTCAGCTCCCGCTCTGTTCAAACCTCCGCGACTCTCAGGTCCCGCTCTTTTCAAATCTCCGTGACTCTCAGCTCCCGCTCTTTTCAAACCTCCGCGACTCTCAGCTCCCGCTCTTTTCAAACCTCCGCGACTCTCAGCTCCCGCTATTTTCAAACCTCCGCGACTCTCAGCTCCCGCTCTGTTCAAACCTCCGCGACTCTCAGCTCCCGCTCTATTCAAACCTCCGCGACTCTCAGTTCCCGTTCTTTTCAAACCTCCGCGACTCTCAGCTCCCGCTCTTTTCACACCTCCGCGACTCTCAGCTCCCGCTCTGTTCAAACCTCCGCGACTCTCAGGTCCCGCTCTTTTCAAATCTCCGTGACTCTCAGCTCCCGCTCTTTTCAAACCTCCGCGACTCTCAGCTCCTGCTCTTTTCAAACCTCCGCGACTCTCAGCTCCTGCTCTTTTCAAACCTCCGCGACTCTCAGTTCCCGTTCTTTTCACACCTCCGCGACTCTCAGTTCCTGCTCTTTTCAAACCTCCGCGACTCTCAGCTCCCGCTATTATTAAACCTCCGCGACTCTCACAGCCCCTTTTGGCACCCAGCACAGTAGCATTGTGGATAGCACAATTGCTTCACAGCTCCAGGGTCCCAGGTTCGATTCCTGCTTGGGTCACTGTCTGTGCGGAGTCTGTACATCATCCCCGTGTCTGCGTCGGTTTCCTCCGGGTGCTCCGGTTTCCTCCCACAGTCCAAGGATGTGCAGGATCGGTGGATTGGCCATGATAAATTACCCTTAGTGTCCAAGAGTGGTCTCAGTGTTTGGTGGGGTTACCGGGTTATGGGGATAGGGTGGAGATGTTGACCTTGGGCAGGGTGCTCTTTCCACGAGCCAGTGCAGACTCGATGGGCCGAATGGCCTCCTTCTGCACTGTAAATTCTATGATCTATGATACACAATGTACCACAGTCCAATCAGGCACCCAGCTTAAATCACACCACTGACAGTACACAATGTACCACAGCCCCATCAGACACCCAGCACACCACACACCACTGACAGTACACAATGTACCACAGCCCCATCAGGCACCCAGCACACCACACACCAATGACAGTACACAATGTACCACAGCCCCATCAGGCACCCAGCACACCACACACCACTGACAGTACACAATGTACCACAGCCCGATCAGACACACAGCACACCGCACACCACTGACAGTACACAATGTACCACACCCCCGTCAGACAGCCAGCACACCACACACCACTGACAGTACACAATGTACCATACCCCCATCAGACACCCAGCACACCGCACACCACTGACAGTACACAATGTACCACACCCCCATCAGACACCCAGCACACCGCACACCACTGACAGTACACAATGTACCACAGCCCCATCCGGCACCCAGGACACCACACACCAATGACAGTACACAATGTACCACAGCCCCATCAGACACCCAGCACACCACACACCACTGACAGTACACAATGTACCACACCCCCATCAGACACCCAGCACACCGCACACCACTGACAGTACACAATGTACCACAGCCCCATCAGGCACCCAGCACACCACACACCACTGACAGTACACAATGTACCACAGCCCGATCAGACACACAGCACACCGCACACCACTGACAGTACACAATGTACCACACCCCCATCAGACAGCCAGCACACCACACACCACTGACAGTACACAATGTACCATACCCCCATCAGACACCCAGCACACCGCACACCACTGACAGTACACAATGTACCACACCCCCATCAGACACCCAGCACACCGCACACCACTGACAGTACACAATGTACCACAGCCCCATCCGGCACCCAGGACACCACACACCAATGACAGTGCACAATGTACCACAGCCCCATCAGGCACCCAGCACACCACACACCACTGACAGTACACAATGTACCACAGCCCCATCAGGCACACAGCACACCACACACCAATGACAGTACACAATGTACCACAGCCCCATCAGGCACCCAGCACACCACACACCACTGACAGTACACAATGTACCACAGCCCCATCAGACACACAGCACACCGCACACCACTGACAGTACATAATGTACCACACCCCCATCAGACACCCAGCACACCTCACACCACTGACAGTACACAATGTACCACACCCCCATCAGACACCCAGAACACCGCACACCACTGACAGTACACAATGTACCACACCCCCATCAGGCACCCAGCACACCGCACACCACTGACAGTACACAATGTACCACACCCCCATCAGACACCCAGCACACCACACACCACTGACAGTACACAATGTACCACACCCCCATCAGGCACCCAGCACACCACACACCACTGACAGTACACAATGTACCACACCCCAACAGACACCCAGCACACCGCACACCACTGACAGTACACAATGTACCACACCCCCATCAGACAGCCAGCACAGCGCACACCACTTCCAGTACACAATGTACCACACCCCCATCAGACACCCAGCACACCGCACAGCACTGACAGTACACAATGTACCACACCCCCATCAGGGACCCAGCACACCGCACACCACTGACAGTACACAATGTACCACACCCCCATCAGGCACCCAGCACACCACTCACGACTGACAGCACACAATGTACCACACCCCCATCAGGCACCCAGCACACCGCACAGCACTGACAGTACACAATGTACCACACCCCCATCAGACACCCAGCACACCGCACACCACTGACAGTACACAATGTACCACACCCCCATCAGGCACCCAGCACACTGCAGGCCACTGACAGTACACAATGTACCACACCCCCATCAGACACCCAGCACACCGCACACCACTGACAGTACACAATGTACCACAGCCCCATTAGGCACCCAGCCCACCGCACACCACTGACAGTAAACAATGTACCACAGCCCCATCAGACACGCAGCACACCGCACACCACTGACAGTACACAATGTGCCACACCCCCATCAGACACCCAGCAAACCACACACCACTGACAGTACACAATGTACCAAACCCCCATCAGACACCCAGCATACCGCACACCACTGACAGTACACAATGTACCACACCCCCATCAGGCACCCAGCACACCACACACCACTGACAGTACACAATGAACCACACCCCCATCAGACACCCAGCTCACCGCCCACCACTGACAGTACACAATGTACCACACCCCCATCAGGCACCCAGCACACCGCACACCACTGACAGTACACAATGTACCACACCCCCATCAGGCACCCAGCACACCGCACACCACTGACAGTACACAATGTACCACACCCACATCAGACACCCAGCACACCGCACACCACTAACAGTACACAATGTCCCACACCCCCAGCAGACACCCAGCACACCACACACCACTGACAGTACACAATGTACCACAGCCCCATCAGACACCCAGCACACCACACACCACTGACAGTACACAATGTACCACAGCCCCATCAGGCACCCAGCACACCACACACCAATGACAGTACACAATGTACCACACCCCCATCAGACAGCCAGCACAGTGCACACCACTGACAGTACACAATGTACCACACCCCCATCAGACACCCAGCACACCGCACACCACTGACGGTACACAATGTACCACACCCCCATCAGACACCCAGCACACCACACACCACTGACAGTACACAATGTACCACAGCCCCATCAGACACCCAGCACACCGCACACCACTGACAGTACACAATGTACCACACCCCCATCAGACACTCAGCACACCACTCATGACTGACAGCACACAATGTACCACACCCCCATCAGGCACGCAGCACACCACACACCACTGACAGTACACAATGTACCACAGCCCCATCAGACACCCAGCACACCACACACCACTGACAGTACACAATGTACCACACACTCATCAGACACCCAGCACACCGCACACCACTGACAGTACACAATGTACCACAGCCCCATCAGGCACTCAGCACACTGCAGACCACTGACAGTACACAATGTACCACACCCCCATCAGACACCCAGCACACCGCACACCACTGACAGGACACAATGTACCACTGCCCCATCAGGCACCCAGCACACCGCACACCACTGACAGTAAACAATGTACCACACCCACATCAGACACCCAGCTCACCGCACACCACTGACAGTACACAATGTACCACACCCCCAGCAGACATCCAGCAGACCACACACCACTGCCAGTACACAATGTACCACACCCCCTTCAGGCACCCAGCGCACCGCACACCACTGACAGTACACAATGTACCACAGCCCCATCAGACACCCAGCACACTACACACCACTGACAGTATACAATATACCACAGCCCCATCAGGCACTCAGCACACCGCACACCACTGACAGTACACAATGTACCACACCCCCATCAGGCACCCAGCACACCGCACACCACTGACAGTACACAATGTACCACACCCCCATCAGACACCTAGCACACCGCACACCACTGACAGTACACAGTGTACCACACCCCCATCAGACACCCAGCACACCGCACACCACTGACAGTACACAATGTACCACAGCCCCATCAGACACCCAGCTCACCACACTCCACTGACAGTACACAATGTACCACAGTCCCATCAGACACCCAGCACACCGCACACCACTGACAGTACACAATGTACCACACCCTCATCAGACACCCAGCACACCGCACACCACTGACAGTACACAATGTACCACACCCCATCAGACACCCAGCACACCGCACACCACTGACAGTACACAATGTACCATACCCCCATCAGGCACCCAGCACACCGCACACCACTGACAGTACACAATGTACCACACACCCATCAGACACCCAGCACACCGCACACCACTGACAGTACACAATGTACCACACCCCCATCAGGCACCCAGCACACCACACACCACTGACAGTACACAATGTACCTCACCCCCATCAGACACCCAGAACACCGCACACCACTGACAGTACACAATGTACCACACCCACATCAGACACCCAGCACACCGCACACCACTGACAGTACACAATGTACCACACCCCCATCAGACACCCAGCACACCACACACCACTGACAGTACACAATGTACCTCACCCCCATCAGACTCCCAGCACACCGCACACCACTGACAGTACACAATGTACCACACCCCCATCAGGCACCCAGCACACTGCACACCACTGACAGTACACAATGTTCCACAGTCCCATCAGACACCCAGCGCACCACACACCACTGACAGTACACAATGTACCACAGCCCCATCAGACACCCAGCACACCGCACACCACTGACAGTACACAATGTTCCACAGTCCCATCAGACACCCAGCGCACCACACACCACTGACAGTACATAATGTACCACACCCCCATCAGACACCCAGCACACCGCACACCACTGACAGTACACAATGTACCACACCCCCATCAGGCACCCAGCACACCACACACCACTGACAGTACACAATGTACCACACCCCCCATAAGGCACACAGCACACCGCACGCCACTGACAGTACACAATGTACCACACCCCCATCAGGCACCCAGCACACCACACACCACTGACAGTACACAATGTACCACAACCCCATCAGGCACCCAGCACACCGCACACCACTGACGGTACACAATGTACCACACCCCCATCAGAAACCCAGCACACCACACACCACTGACAGTACACAATGTACCACACCCCCATCAGACACCCAGCACACCACACACCACAGGCCGTACACAATGTACCACATCCCCATCGGACACCAAGCACACCGCACACCACTGACAGTACAGAATGCACCACACCCCCATCAGGCACCCAGCACACCACACACCACTGACAGTACACAATGCACCACACCCCCATCAGTTACCCAGCACACCGCACACCACTGACAGTACACAATGTACCACATCCCCATCGGACACCCACCACACCGCACACCACTGACAGTACACAATGTACCTCACCCCCATCAGACACCCAGCACTCCGCACACCACGGACAGTACACAATGTACCACACCCCCATCAGGCACCCAGCTCACCACACACCACTGACAGTACACAATGTACCACACCCCCATCAGACACCCAGCACACCGCACACCACTGACAGTACACAATGTACCACACCCCCATCAGACACCCAGCACACCACACACCACTGACAGTACACAATGTACCACACCCCCATCAGGCACCCAGCACACCACACACCACTGACAGTACACAATGTACCACACCCCCATCAGACACCCAGCACACCGCACACCACTGACAGTACACAATGTACCACACCCCCATCAGACACCCAGCACACCGCACACCACTGACAGTACACAATGTACCACAGCCCCATCAGACACCCAGCACACTGCACACCACTGACATTACACAATGTACCACACCCCCATCAGGCACCCAGCACAACGCACACTACTGACAGTACACAATGCACCACACCCCCATCAGACACTCAGCACACCGCACACCACTGACAGTACACAATGTACCACAACCCCATCAGGCACCCAGCACACCGCACACCACTGACAGTACACAATGTACCACATCCCCATCAGGCACCCAGCACACCGCACACCACTGACAGTACACAATGTACCACATCCCCATCAGACACCCAGCACACCGCACACCACTGACAGTACACAAAGTACCACAGCCCAATCAGACACCCAGCACACCACACACCACTGACAGTACACAAAGTACCCCAAACCCATCAAACACCCAGCACACCGCACACCACTGACAGTACACAATGTACCACACCCCCATCAGACACCCAGCACACCACACACCACTGACAGTACACAAAGTACCACATCCCCATCGGACACCCAGCACACGCACACCACTGACAGTACACAATGTACCACACCCCCATCAGTCACCCAGCACACCAAACACCACTGACAGTACACAATGTACCACAGCCCCAACATGCACCCAGCACACCACACACCACTGACAGTACACAATGTACCACACCGTCATCAGGCTCCCAGCACACCGCATACCACTGACAGTGCATAATGTACCACACCCCCATCAGGCTCCCAGCACACCGCACACCACTGACAGTACACAATGTACCACACCCCCATCAGGGACCCAGCTCACCGCACACCACTGACAGTACACAATGTACAACACCCCCTTCAGGGACCCAGCTCAACGCACACCACTGACAGTACACAATGTACCACAGCCCCATCAGGCACCCAGCACACCGCACTCCACTGACAGTACACAATGTACCACAGCCCCATCAGACACCCAGCACACCGCACACCACTGACAGTACACAATGTACCACAGACCCATCAGGCACCCAGCACACCGCACACCACTGACAGTACACAATGTACCACACCCCCATCAGACACCCAGCACACCACACACCACTGACAGTACACAATGTACCACACCCCCATCAGACACCCAGCACACCGCACACCACTGACAGTACACAATGTACCACACCCCCATCAGACACCCAGCACACCACACACCACTGACAGTACACAATGTACCACAGACCCATCAGGCACCCAGCACACCGCACACCACTGACAGTACACAATGTACCACACCCCCATCAGACATCCAGCACACCACACACCACTGACAGTACACAATGTACCACACCCCCATCAGACACCCAGCACACCACACACCACTGACAGTACACAAAGTACCACACCCCCATCAGACACCCAGCACACCACACACCACTGACAGTACACAATGTACCACACCCCCATCACAACACCCAGCACACCGCACACCACTGACAGTACACAATGTACCGCACCCCCATCAGGCACCCAGCACACCACACACCACTGACAGTACACAATGTACCACACCCCCATCAGACACCCAGCACACAGCACACCACTGACAGTACACAACGTACCACAGCCCCATCAGACACCCAGCACACCGCACACCACTGACAGTACACAATGTACCACACCCCCATCAGACACCCAGCACACTGCTCACCACTGACAGTACACAATGTACCACACCCCCATCTGACACCCTGCACACCACACACCACTGACAGTACACAATGTACCACAGCCCCATGAGACACCCAGCACACCACACACCACTGACAGTACACAATGTACCACACCCCCATCAGACACCCAGCACACCGCACACCACTGACAGTACACAATGTACCACACCCCCATCAGACACCCAGCACACCGCACACCACTGACAGTACACAATGTACCACACCTCCAATCAGACACCCAGCAGACCGCACACCACTGACAGTACGCAATGTACCACACCCCCATCAGACACCCAGCACACCACACACCACTGACAGTACACAATGTACCACACCCCCATCAGGCACCCAGCACACCGCACACCACTGACAGTACACAATGTACCACAGCCCATCAGACACCCAGCACACCACACACCACTGACAGTACACAATGTACCACACCCCCATCAGACACCCAGCACACCACACACCACTGACAGTACACAATGTACCACACCCCGATCAGGCACCCAGCACACTTCACACCACTGACAGTACACAATGAACCACACCCCCATCAGGCACCCAGCACACCACACACCACTGACAGTACACAATGTACCACACCCCCATCAGGCACCCAGCACACTTCACACCACTGACAGTACACAATGTACCACACCCCCATCAGACACCCAGCACACCACACACCACTGACAGTACACAATGTACCACACCCCCATCAGACACCCAGCACACCGCACACCACTGACAGTACACAATGTACCACACCCCCATCAGACACCCAGCACAACGCACACCACTGACAGTATACAATGTACCACACCCCCATCAGACACCCAGCACACCACACACCACTGACAGTACACAATGTACCACACCCCATTCAGGCACCCAGCACACCGCACACCACTGACAGTACACAATGTACCACACCCCCATCAGGCACCCAGCACACCACACACCACTGACAGTACACAATGTACCACACCCCCATCTGACACCCAGCACACCACACACCACTGCCAGTACACAATGTACCACACCCACATCAGACACCCAGCACACCACACACCACTGACAGTACACAATGTACCACACCCCCATCGGGCACCCAGCACACCACACACCACTGCCAGTACACAATGTACAACAGCCCCATCCGACACCCAGCACACCGCACACCACTGACATTACACAATGTACCACACCCTCATCAGGCACCCAGCACACTTCACACCACTGACAGTACACAATGAACCACACCCCCATCAGGCACCCAGCACACCACACACCACTGACAGTACACAGTGTACCACACCCCCATCAGGCACCCATCACACTTCACACCACTGACAGTACACAATGTACCACACCCCCATCAGACACCCAGCACACCACACACCACTGACAGTACACAATGTACCACACACCCATCAGACACCCAGCACACCGCACACCACTGACAGTACACAATGTACCACACCCCCATCAGTCACACAGCACACGGCACACCACTGACAGTACACAATGTACCACACCCCCATCAGTCACCCAGCACACCACACACCACTGACAGTACACAATGTACCACACCCACATCAGATACCCAGCACAACGCACACCACTGACAGTACACAATGTACCACACCCCCATCAGTCACCCAGCACACCACACACCACTGACAGTACACAATGTACCACACCCCATTCAGGCACCCAGCACACCGCACACCACTGACAGTACACAATGTACCACACCCCCATCAGGCACCCAGCACACCACACACCACTGACAGTACACAATGTACCACACCCCCATCAGACACCCAGCACACCACACACCACTGACAGTACACAATGTACCACAGCCCCATCATTCACTCAGCACACCGCACACCACTGACAGTACACAATGTACCACACCCACATCAGACACCCAGCACACCGCACACCACTGACAGTATACAATGTACCACAGCCCCATCAGACACCCAGCACACCGCGCACCACTGACAGTACACAATGTACCACAGCCCCCATCAGACACCCAGCACACCGCACACCACTGACAGTACACAATGTACCACAGCCCCATCAGACACCCAGCACACCGCACACCACTGACAGTACACAATGTACCACAGCCCGATCAGGCACCCAGCACACCACACACCACTGACAGTACACAATGTACCACACCCCATTCAGGCACCCAGCACACCGCACACCACTGACAGTACACAATGTACCACACCCCCATCAGGCACCCAGCACACCACACACCACTGACAGTACACAATGTACCACAACCCCATCAGACACCCAGCACACCACACACCACTGCCAGTACACAATGTACCACACCCACATCAGACACCCAGCACACCACACACCACTGACAGTACACAATGTACCACACCCCCATCAGGCACCCAGCACACCACACACCACTGCCAGTACACAATGTACCACAGCCCCATCCGACACCCAGCACACCGCACACCACTGACATTACACAATGTACCACACCCTCATCAGGCACCCAGCACACTTCACACCACTGACAGTACACAATGAACCACACCCCCATCAGGCACCCAGCACACCACACACCACTGACAGTACTCAATGTACCACACCCCCATCAGGCACCCAGCACACTTCACACCACTGACAGTACACAATGTACCACACCCCCATCAGACACCCAGCACACCACACACCACTGACAGTACACAATGTACCACACCCCCACCAGACACCCAGCACACCGCACACCACTGACAGTACACAATGTACCACACCCCCATCAGTCACACAGCACACGGCACACCACTGACAGTACACAATGTACCACACCCCCATCAGTCACCCAGCACACCACACACCACTGACAGTACACAATGTACCACACCCACATCAGACACCCAGCACAACGCACACCACTGACAGTACACAATGTACCACACCCCCATCAGACACCCAGCACACCACACACCACTGACAGTACACAATGTACCACACCCCATTCAGGCACCCAGCACACCGCACACCACTGACAGTACACAATGTACCACACCCCCATCAGGCACCCAGCACACCACACACCACTGACAGTACAAAATGTACCACACCCCCATCAGACACCCAGCACACCACACACCACTGACAGTACACAATGTACCACAGCCCCATCATTCACTCAGCACACCGCACACCACTGACAGTACACAATGTACCACACCCACATCAGACACCCAGCACACCGCACACCACTGACAGTATACAATGTACCACACCCCCATCAGACACCCAGCACACCACACACCACTGACAGTACACAATGTACCACAGTCCCATCAGACACCCAGCACACCGCACACCACTGACAGTACACAATGTACCACACCCCCATCAGACACCCAGCACACCGCACACCACTGACAGTACACAATGTACCTCACCCCCATCAGACACCCAGCACACCGCACACCACTGACAGTACACAATGTACAACACCCCCATCAGGCACACAGCACACCACACACCACTGACAGTACACAATGTACCCCACCCCCATCAGACACCCAGCACACCGCACACCACTGACAGTACACAATGTACCACACCCCCATCAGTCACCCAGCACACCGCACACCACTGACAGTACACAATGTACCACAGTCCCATCAGACACCCAGCACACCGCACACCACTGACAGTACACAATGTACCACACCCCCATCAGACACCCAGCACACCGCACACCACTGACAGTACACTATGTACCACAGCCCCATCAGACACCCAGCACACCGCACACCACTGACAGTACACAATGTACCACACCCCCATCAGACACCCAGCACACTGCACACCACTGTCAGTACACAATGTACCACACCCCCATCAGACAGCTTGCACACCGCACACCACTGACAGTACACAATGTATCACACCCCCATTAGACACCCAGCACACCGCACACCACTGACAGTACACAATGTACCACACCCCCATCAGACACCCAGCACACTGCACACCACTGACAGTACACAATGTACCACACCCCCATTAGACACCCAGCACACCACACACCACTGACAGTACACAATGTACCACGCCCCCCATCAGGCACACAGCACACCGCACACCACTGACAGTACACAATGTACCACACCCCCATTAGACACCCAGCACCCAACACACCACTGACTGTACACAATGTACCACACCCCCATCAGACACTCAGAACACCGCACACCACTGACAGTACACGATGTACCACACCCCCATCAGGCACCCAGCACACCACACACCACTGACAGTACACAATGTACCGCACCCCCATTCGACACCCAGCACACCGCATACCACTGACAGTACACAATGTACCAGAGCCCCATCAGACACCCAGCACACCGTACACCACTGACAGTACACAATGTACCACACCCCCATCAGGCACCCAGCTCACCGCACACCACTGACTGTACACAATGTACCACACCCCCATCAGACACCCAGCACACCGCACACCACTGATAGTACACAATGTACAACACCCGCATCAGACACACAGCACACCGCATACCACTGATAGTACACAATGTACCACAGCCCCATCAGACACCCAGCACACCGTACACCACTGACAGTACACAATGTACCACACCCCCATCAGGCACCCAGCTCACCGCACACCACTGACTGTACACAATGTACCACACCCCCATCAGACACTCAGCACACCGCACACCACTGACAGTACACAATGTACCGCACCCCCATTCGACACCCAGCACACCGCACACCACTGACAGTACACAATGTACCACAGCCCCATCAGACACCCAGCACACCACACACCACTGACAGTACACAATGTACCACAGCCCCATCAGGCACCCAGCACACCACACACCACTGACAGTACACAATGTACCACACCCCCATCAGACACCCAGCACACCGCACACCACTGACAGTACACAATGTACCACAGTCCCATCAGGCACCCAGCACACCGCACACCACTGACAGTACACAATGTACCACACCCCCATCAGGCACCCAGCTCACCGCACACCACTGACAGTACACAATGTACCACACCCCCATCAGACACCCAGCACACCACACACCACTGACAGTACACAATGTACCACAGTCCCATCAGACACCCAGCACACCGCACACCACTGACAGTACACAATGTACCACACCCCCATCAGACACCCAGCACACCGCACACCACTGACAGTACACAATGTACCACACCCCCATCAGGCACCCAGCACACCACTGACAGTACACAATGTACCACACCCCCATCAGACACCCAGCACACCACACACCACTGACAGTACACAATTTACCACAGTCCCATCAGACACCCAGCACATCGCACACCACTGACAGCACACAATGTACCACACCCCCATCTGACACCCAGCACACCGCACACCACTGACAGTACACAATGTACCACACCCCCATCAGACACCCAGCACACCACACACCACTGACAGTACACAATGTACCACACCCCCATCAGGCACCCAGCACACCGCACACCACTGACAGTACACAATGTACCACACCCCCATCAGACACCCAGCACACCACACACCACTGACAGTACACAATGTACCACACCCCCATCAGGCACCCAGCACACCGCACACCACTGACATTACACAATGTACCACAGCCCATCAGACACCCAGCACACCACACACCACTGACAGCACACAATGTACCACAGCCCCATCAGACACCCAGCACACCGCACACCACTGACAGTACACAATGTACCACACGCCCATCAGACACCCAGCACACCACACACCACTGACAGTACACAATGTACCACACCCCCATCAGGCACCCAGCACACCACACACCACTGACAGTATACAATGTACCACACCCCCATCAGGCACCCAGCACACGTCACACCACTGACAGTACACAATGAACCACACCCCCATCAGGCACCCGGCACACCACACACCACTGACAGTACACAATGAACCACACCCCCATCAGGCACCCAGCACACCACACACCACTGACAGTACACAATGTACCACACCCCCATCAGACACCCAGCACACCACACACCACTGACAGTACACAATGTACCACAGCCCCATCAGACACCCAGCACACCACACACCACTGACAGTACACAATGTACCACACCCACATCAGACACCCAGCACACCACACACCACTGACAGTACACAATGTACCACACCCCCATCAGGCACCCAGCACACCACACACCACTGACAGTACACAATGTACCACACCCCCATCAGGCACCCAGCACACTTCACACCACTGACAGTACACAATGTACCACACCCACATCAGACACCCAGCACACCACACACCACTGACAGTACACAATGTACCACACCCCCATCAGGCACCCAGCACACCACACACCACTGACAGTACACAATGTACCACACCCCCATCAGGCACCCAGCACACTTCACACCACTGACAGTACACAATGAACCACACCCCCATCAGGCACCCAGCACACAAAGAACAAAGAAATGTACAGCACAGGATCAGGCCCTTCGGCCCTCCAAGCCCGTGCCGACCATACTGCCCGACTAAACTACAATCTTCTACACCTCCTCGGTCAGTATCCTTCTATTCCCATCCTATTCATATATTTGTCAAGATGCCCCTTAAATGTCCCTATCGTCCCTGCTTCCACTACCTCCTCCGGTAGTGAGTTCCAGGCACCCACTACCCTCTGCGTAAAAAACTTGCCTCGTACATCTACTCTAAACTTTGCCCCTCTCACCTTAAACCTATGCCCCCTAGTAATTGACCCCTCTACCCTGGGGAAAAGCCTCTGACTATCCATTCTGTCTATGCCCCTCATAATTTTGTATACCTCTATCAGGTCGCCCCTCAACCTCCTTAGTTCCAGTGAGATCAAACCGAGTTTATTCAATCGCTCCTCATAGCTTATGCCCTCCATACCAGGCAACATTCTGGTAAATCTCTTCTGCACCCTCTCTAAAGCCTCCACATCCTTCTGGTAGTGTGGCGACCAGAATTGAACACTATACTCCAAGTGTGGCCTAACTAAGGTTCTATACAGCTGCAACATGACTTGCCAATTCTTATACTCAATGCCCCGGCCAATGAAGGCAAGCATGCCGTATGCCTTCTTGACTACCTTCTCCACCTGTGTAGCCCCTTTCAGTGATCTGTGGACCTGTACTCCTAGATCTCTTTGACTTTCAATACTCTTGAGGGTTCTACCATTCACTGTATATTCCCTACCTGCATTAGCCCTTCCAAAATGCATTACCTCACATTTGTCCAGGTTAAACTCCATCTGCCATCTCTCCGCCCAAGTCTCCAGACAATCTAAATCCTGCTGTATCCTCAGACAGTCCTCATCGCTATCCGCAATTCCACCAACCTTTGTGTCGTCTGCAAACTTACTAATCAGACCAGTTACATTTTCCTCCAAATCATTTATATATACTACAAAGAGAAAAGGTCCCAGCACTGATCCCTGTGGAACACCACTGGTCACAGCCCTCCAATTAGAAAAGCATCCCTCCATTGCTACCCTCTGCCTTCTATGGCCTAGCCAGTTCTGTATCCACCTTGCCAGTTCACCCCTGATCCCGTGTGACTTCACCTTTTGTACTAGTCTACCATGAGGGACCTTGTCAAAGGCCTTACTGAAGTCCAAATAGACAACATCTACTGCCCTACCTGCATCAATCATCTTAGTGACCTCCTCGAAAAACTCTATCAAGTTAGTGAGACACGACCTCCCCTTCACAAAACCGTGCTGCCTCTCACTAATACGTCCATTTGCTTCCAAATGGGAGTAGATCCTGTCTCGAATAATTCTCTCCAATAATTTCCCTACCACTGAAGTAAGGCTCACCGGCCTGTAGTTCCCGGGATTATCCCTGCCACCCTTCTTAAACAGAGGAACAACATTGGCTATTCTCCAGTCCTCCGGGACATCCCCTGAAGACAGCGAGGATCCAAAGATTTCTGTCAAGGCCTCAGCAATTTCCTCTCCAGCCTCCTTCAGTATTCTGGGGTAGATCCCATCCGGCCCTGGGGACTTATCCACCTTAATATTTTTTAAGACACCCAACACCTCGTCTTTTTGGATCACAATGTGACCCAGGCTATCTACACCCCCTTCTCCAGACTCAACATCTACCAATTCCCTCTCTTTGGTGAATACTGATGCAAAGTATTCATTTAGTACCTCGCCCATTTCCTCTGGCTCCACACATAGATTCCCTTGCCTATCCTTCAGTGGGCCAACCCTTTCCCTGGCTACCCTCTTGCTTTTTATGTACGTGTAAAAAGCCTTGGGATTTTCCTTAACCCTATTTGCCAATGACTTTTCATGACCCCTTCTAGCCCTCCTGACTCCTTGCTTAAGTTCCTTCCTACTTTCCTTATATGCCACACAGGCTTCATCTGTTCCCACCCTTTTAGCCCTGACAAATGCCTCCTTTTTCTTTTTGACGAGACCTACAATATCACTCGTCATCCAAGGTTCCCGAAAATTGCCGTATTTATCTTTCTTCCTCACAGGAACATGCCTGTCCTATATTCCTTTCAACTGACACTTGAAAGCCTCCCACATGTCAGATGTTGATTTGCCCTCAAACATCCGCCCCCAATCTATGTTCTTCAGTTCCCGCCTAATATTGTTATAATTAGCCTTCCCCCAATTTAGCACATTCATCCTCGGACCACTCTTATCCTTGTCCACCAGTACTTTAAAACTTACTGAATTGTGGTCACTGTTACCGAAATGCTCCCCTACTGAAACATCTACCACCTGGCCGGGCTCATTCCCCAATATCAGGTCCAGTACCGCCCCTTCCCTAGTTGGACTGTTTACATATTGTTTTAAGAAGCCCTCCTGGATGCTCCTTACAAACTCTGCCCCGTCTAAGCCCCTGGCACTAAGTGAGTCCCAGTCAATATTGGGGAAGTTGAAGCCTCCCATCACCACAACCCTGTTGTTTTTACTCTTTTCCAAAATCTGTCTACCTATCTGCTCCTCTATCTCCCGCTGGCTGTTGGGAGGCCTGTAGTAAACTCCCAACATTGTGACTGCACCCTTCTTATTCCTGATCTCTACCCATATAGCCTCACTGCCCTCTGAGGTGTCCTCTCGCTGTATAGCTGTGATATTCTCCCGAACAAGTAGCGCAACTCCGCCTCCCCTTTTACATCCCCCTCTATCCCGCCTGAAACATCTAAATCCTGGAACGTTTAGCTGCCAATCCTGCCCTTCCCTCAACCAGGTCTCTGTAATGGCAACAACATCATAGTTCCAAGTAGTAATCCAAGCTCTAAGTTCATCTGCCTTACCCGTAATGCTCCTTGCATTAAAACATATGCACTTCAGGCCACCAGACCCGCTGTGTTCAGCAACTTCTCCCCGTCTGCTCTGCCTCAGAGCCACACTGTCCCTATTCCCCAGTTCTCCCTCAATGCTCTCACCTTCTGACCTATTGCTCCCGTGCCCACCCCCCTGCCATACTAGTTTAAACCCTCCCGTGTGACACTAGCAAACCTCGCGGCCAGGATATTTATGCCTCTCCGGTTTAGATGCAACCCGTCCATCTTATACAGGTCACACCTGCCCCGGAAGAGCTCCCAGTGGTCCAGATAACGGAAACCCTCCCTCCTACACCAGCTGTTTAGCCACGTGTTTGTCTGCTCTATCTTCCTATTTCTAGCCTCACTGGCACGTGGCACAGGGAGTAATCCAGAGATTACAACCCTCGAGGTCCTGTCTTTTAACTTTCTGCCTAGCTCCCTGAACTCCTGCTGCAGGACCTCATGCCCCTTCCTGCCTATGTCGTTAGTACCAATATGTACAACGACCTCTGCATGTTTGCCCTCCCCCTTCAGGATTCCCTCTACCCGTTCGGAGACATCCTGGACCCTGGCACCAGGGAGGCAACATACCATCCTGACAGTACACAATGTACCACACCCCCATCAGGCACCCAGCACACTTCACACCACTGACAGTACACAATGAACCACACCCCCATCAGGCACCCAGCACACCGCACACCACTGACAGTACACAATGTACCACACCCCCATCAGGCACACAGCAAACCACACACCACTGACAGTACCCAATGTACCACACCCCCATCAGACACCCAGCACACCGCACACCACTGACAGTACACAATGTACCAGAGCCCATCAGACACCCAGCACACCACACACCACTGACAGTACACAATGTACCACACCCCCATCAGACACCCAGCACACCACACACCACTGACAGTACACAATTTACCACAGTCCCATCAGACACCCAGCACATCGCACACCACTGACAGCACACAATGTACCACACCCCCATCTGACACCCAGCACACCGCACACCACTGACAGTACACAATGTACCACACCCCCATCAGACACCCAGCACACCACACACCACTGACAGTACACAATGTACCACACCCCCATCAGGCACCCAGCACACCGCACACCACTGACAGTACACAATGTACCACACCCCCATCAGACACCCAGCACACCACACACCACTGACAGTACACAATGTACCACACCCCCATCAGGCACCCAGCACACCGCACACCACTGACATTACACAATGTACCACAGCCCATCAGACACCCAGCACACCACACACCACTGACAGCACACAATGTACCACAGCCCCATCAGACACCCAGCACACCGCACACCACTGACAGTACACAATGTACCACACGCCCATCAGACACCCAGCACACCACACACCACTGACAGTACACAATGTACCACACCCCCATCAGGCACCCAGCACACCACACACCACTGACAGTATACAATGTACCACACCCCCATCAGGCACCCAGCACACGTCACACCACTGACAGTACACAATGAACCACACCCCCATCAGGCACCCGCCACACCACACACCACTGACAGTACACAATGAACCACACCCCCATCAGGCACCCAGCACACCACACACCACTGACAGTACACAATGTACCACACCCCCATCAGACACCCAGCACACCACACACCACTGACAGTACACAATGTACCACAGCCCCATCAGACACCCAGCACACCACACACCACTGACAGTACACAATGTACCACACCCACATCAGACACCCAGCACACCACACACCACTGACAGTACACAATGTACCACACCCCCATCAGGCACCCAGCACACCACACACCACTGACAGTACACAATGTACCACACCCCCATCAGGCACCCAGCACACTTCACACCACTGACAGTACACAATGTACCACACCCACATCAGACACCCAGCACACCACACACCACTGACAGTACACAATGTACCACACCCCCATCAGGCACCCAGCACACCACACACCACTGACAGTACACAATGTACCACACCCCCATCAGGCACCCAGCACACTTCACACCACTGACAGTACACAATGAACCACACCCCCATCAGGCACCCAGCACACAAAGAACAAAGAAATGTACAGCACAGGATCAGGCCCTTCGGCCCTCCAAGCCCGTGCCGACCATACTGCCCGACTAAACTACAATCTTCTACACCTCCTCGGTCAGTATCCTTCTATTCCCATCCTATTCATATATTTGTCAAGATGCCCCTTAAATGTCCCTATCGTCCCTGCTTCCACTACCTCCTCCGGTAGTGAGTTCCAGGCACCCACTACCCTCTGCGTAAAAAACTTGCCTCGTACATCTACTCTAAACTTTGCCCCTCTCACCTTAAACCTATGCCCCCTAGTAATTGACCCCTCTACCCTGGGGAAAAGCCTCTGACTATCCATTCTGTCTATGCCCCTCATAATTTTGTATACCTCTATCAGGTCGCCCCTCAACCTCCTTAGTTCCAGTGAGATCAAACCGAGTTTATTCAATCGCTCCTCATAGCTTATGCCCTCCATACCAGGCAACATTCTGGTAAATCTCTTCTGCACCCTCTCTAAAGCCTCCACATCCTTCTGGTAGTGTGGCGACCAGAATTGAACACTATACTCCAAGTGTGGCCTAACTAAGGTTCTATACAGCTGCAACATGACTTGCCAATTCTTATACTCAATGCCCCGGCCAATGAAGGCAAGCATGCCGTATGCCTTCTTGACTACCTTCTCCACCTGTGTAGCCCCTTTCAGTGATCTGTGGACCTGTACTCCTAGATCTCTTTGACTTTCAATACTCTTGAGGGTTCTACCATTCACTGTATATTCCCTACCTGCATTAGCCCTTCCAAAATGCATTACCTCACATTTGTCCAGGTTAAACTCCATCTGCCATCTCTCCGCCCAAGTCTCCAGACAATCTAAATCCTGCTGTATCCTCAGACAGTCCTCATCGCTATCCGCAATTCCACCAACCTTTGTGTCGTCTGCAAACTTACTAATCAGACCAGTTACATTTTCCTCCAAATCATTTATATATACTACAAAGAGAAAAGGTCCCAGCACTGATCCCTGTGGAACACCACTGGTCACAGCCCTCCAATTAGAAAAGCATCCCTCCATTGCTACCCTCTGCCTTCTATGGCCTAGCCAGTTCTGTATCCACCTTGCCAGTTCACCCCTGATCCCGTGTGACTTCACCTTTTGTACTAGTCTACCATGAGGGACCTTGTCAAAGGCCTTACTGAAGTCCAAATAGACAACATCTACTGCCCTACCTGCATCAATCATCTTAGTGACCTCCTCGAAAAACTCTATCAAGTTAGTGAGACACGACCTCCCCTTCACAAAACCGTGCTGCCTCTCACTAATACGTCCATTTGCTTCCAAATGGGAGTAGATCCTGTCTCGAATAATTCTCTCCAATAATTTCCCTACCACTGAAGTAAGGCTCACCGGCCTGTAGTTCCCGGGATTATCCCTGCCACCCTTCTTAAACAGAGGAACAACATTGGCTATTCTCCAGTCCTCCGGGACATCCCCTGAAGACAGCGAGGATCCAAAGATTTCTGTCAAGGCCTCAGCAATTTCCTCTCCAGCCTCCTTCAGTATTCTGGGGTAGATCCCATCCGGCCCTGGGGACTTATCCACCTTAATATTTTTTAAGACACCCAACACCTCGTCTTTTTGGATCACAATGTGACCCAGGCTATCTACACCCCCTTCTCCAGACTCAACATCTACCAATTCCCTCTCTTTGGTGAATACTGATGCAAAGTATTCATTTAGTACCTCGCCCATTTCCTCTGGCTCCACACATAGATTCCCTTGCCTATCCTTCAGTGGGCCAACCCTTTCCCTGGCTACCCTCTTGCTTTTTATGTACGTGTAAAAAGCCTTGGGATTTTCCTTAACCCTATTTGCCAATGACTTTTTATGACCCCTTCTAGCCCTCCTGACTCCTTGCTTAAGTTCCTTCCTACTTTCCTTATATGCCACACAGGCTTCATCTGTTCCCACCCTTTTAGCCCTGACAAATGCCTCCTTTTTCTTTTTGACGAGACCTACAATATCACTCGTCATCCAAGGTTCCCGAAAATTGCCGTATTTATCTTTCTTCCTCACAGGAACATGCCTGTCCTATATTCCTTTCAACTGACACTTGAAAGCCTCCCACATGTCAGATGTTGATTTGCCCTCAAACATCCGCCCCCAATCTATGTTCTTCAGTTCCCGCCTAATATTGTTATAATTAGCCTTCCCCCAATTTAGCACATTCATCCTCGGACCACTCTTATCCTTGTCCACCAGTACTTTAAAACTTACTGAATTGTGGTCACTGTTACCGAAATGCTCCCCTACTGAAACATCTACCACCTGGCCGGGCTCATTCCCCAATATCAGGTCCAGTACCGCCCCTTCCCTAGTTGGACTGTTTACATATTGTTTTAAGAAGCCCTCCTGGATGCTCCTTACAAACTCTGCCCCGTCTAAGCCCCTGGCACTAAGTGAGTCCCAGTCAATATTGGGGAAGTTGAAGTCTCCCATCACCACAACCCTGTTGTTTTTACTCTTTTCCAAAATCTGTCTACCTATCTGCTCCTCTATCTCCCGCTGGCTGTTGGGAGGCCTGTAGTAAACTCCCAACATTGTGACTGCACCCTTCTTATTCCTGATCTCTACCCATATAGCCTCACTGCCCTCTGAGGTGTCCTCTCGCTGTATAGCTGTGATATTCTCCCGAACAAGTAGCGCAACTCCGCCTCCCCTTTTACATCCCCCTCTATCCCGCCTGAAACATCTAAATCCTGGAACGTTTAGCTGCCAATCCTGCCCTTCCCTCAACCAGGTCTCTGTAATGGCAACAACATCATAGTTCCAAGTAGTAATCCAAGCTCTAAGTTCATCTGCCTTACCCGTAATGCTCCTTGCATTAAAACATATGCACTTCAGGCCACCAGACCCGCTGTGTTCAGCAACTTCTCCCCGTCTGCTCTGCCTCAGAGCCACACTGTCCCTATTCCCCAGTTCTCCCTCAATGCTCTCACCTTCTGACCTATTGCTCCCGTGCCCACCCCCCTGCCATACTAGTTTAAACCCTCCCGTGTGACACTAGCAAACCTCGCGGCCAGGATATTTATGCCTCTCCGGTTTAGATGCAACCCGTCCATCTTATACAGGTCACACCTGCCCCGGAGGAGCTCCCAGTGGTCCAGATAACGGAAACCCTCCCTCCTACACCAGCTGTTTAGCCACGTGTTTGTCTGCTCTATCTTCCTATTTCTAGCCTCACTGGCACGTGGCACAGGGAGTAATCCAGAGATTACAACCCTCGAGGTCCTGTCTTTTAACTTTCTGCCTAGCTCCCTGAACTCCTGCTGCAGGACCTCATGCCCCTTCCTGCCTATGTCGTTAGTACCAATATGTACAACGACCTCTGCATGTTTGCCCTCCCCCTTCAGGATTCCCTCTACCCGTTCGGAGACATCCTGGACCCTGGCACCAGGGAGGCAACATACCATCCTGACAGTACACAATGTACCACACCCCCATCAGGCACCCAGCACACTTCACACCACTGACAGTACACAATGAACCACACCCCCATCAGGCACCCAGCACACCGCACACCACTGACAGTACACAATGTACCACACCCCCATCAGGCACACAGCAAACCACACACCACTGACAGTACCCAATGTACCACACCCCCATCAGACACCCAGCACACCGCACACCACTGACAGTACACAATGTACCAGAGCCCATCAGACACCCAGCACACCACACACCACTGACAGTACACAATGTACCACACACCCATCAGACACCCAGCACACCACACACCACTGACAGTACACAATGTACCACACCCCCATCAGACACCCAGCACACCACACAGCACTGACAGGACACAATGTACCACACCCCCATCAGGCACCCAGCACACTTCACACCACTGACAGTACACAATGAACCACACCCCCATCAGGCACCCAGCACACCACACACCACTGACAGTACACAATGTACCACACCCCCATCAGACACCCAGCACACCACACACCACTGACAGTACACAATGTACCACACCCCCATCAGGCACCCAGCACACCGCACACCACTGACAGTACACAATGTACCACACCCCCATCAGACACCCAGCACACCACACACCACTGACAGTACACAATGTACCTCACCCCCATCAGGCACTCAGCAAACAGCACATCACTGACAGTACACAATGTACCACACCCCCATCAGGTACTCAGCACACCACACACCACTGACAGTACACAATGTACCACACCCCCATCAGACACCCAGCACACCACACACCACTGACAGTACACAATGTACCACAGCCCCATCAGACACCCAGCACGCCGCACACCACTGACAGTACACAATGTACCACACCCCCATCAGGCACCCAGCTCACCACACACCACTGACAGTACACAATGTACCACAGCCAAATCAGACACCCAGCGCACCGCACACCACTGACAGTACACAATGTACCACACCCCCATCAGACACCCAGCACACCACACACCACTGACAGTACACAATGTACCACAGCCCCATCAGACACCCAGCACACCGCACACCACTGACAGTACACAATGTACCTCACCCCCATCAGATACCCAGCACACCGCACACCACTGACAGTACACAATGTACCACAGCCCCATCAGGGACACAGCACACCGCAAACCACTGACAGTACACAATGTACCACAGCCCCATCAGACACCCAGCACACCACACACCACTGACAGTACACAATGTACCACAGCCCCATCAGACACCCAGCACACCGCACACCACTGACAGTACACAATGTACCACACCCCCATCAGACACCCAGCACACCACACACCACTGACAGTACACAATGTACCACACCCCCATCAGACACCCAGCACACCACACACCACTGACAGTACACAATGTACCACAGCCCCATCAGACACCCAGCACACCGCACACCACTGACAGTACACAATGTACCACACCCCCATCAGGCACCCAGCACACCACACACCACTGACAGTACACAATGTACCACAGCCCAATCAGACACCCAGCACACCACACACCACTGACAGTACACAATGTACCACACCCCCATCAGACACCCAGCACACCGCACACCACTGACAGTACACAATGTACCACACCCCCATCAGACACTCAGCAAACAGCACACCACTGACAGTACACAATGTACCACACCCCCATCAGACACCCAGCACAACACACACCACTGACAGTACACAATGTACCACACCCCCATCAGACACCCAGCTCACCGCACACCACTGACAGTACACAATGTACCACACCCCCATCAGACACTCAGCAAACAGCACACCACTGACAGTACACAATGTACCACACCCCCATCAGACACCCAGCACAACACACACCACTGACAGTACACAATGTACCACACCCCCATCAGACACCCAGCACACCACACACCACTGACAGTACACAATGTACCACACCCCCATCAGGCACCCAGCACACCGCACACCACTGACAGTACACAATGTACCAAACCCCCATCAGACAACCAGCACACCGCACAACACTGACAGTACACAATGTACCACACCCACATCATGAACCCAGCACACCACACACCACTGACAGTACACAATGTACCACACCCCCATCATGAGCCCAGCACACCACACACCACTGACAGTACACAATGTACCACACCCCCATCAGACACCCAGCACACCACACACCACTGACAGTACACAATGTACCACACCCCCATCAGGCACCCAGCACACCGCACACCACTGACAGTACACAATGTACCACACCCCCATCAGACACCCAGCACACCACACACCACTGACAGTACACAATGTACCTCACCCCCATCAGGCACTCAGCAAACAGCACATCACTGACAGTACACAATGTACCACACCCCCATCAGGTACTCAGCACACCACACACCACTGACAGTACACAATGTACCACACCCCCATCAGACACCCAGCACACCACACACCACTGACAGTACACAATGTACCACAGCCCCATCAGACACCCAGCACGCCGCACACCACTGACAGTACACAATGTACCACACCCCCATCATGAGCCCAGCACACCACACACCACTGACAGTACACAATGTACCACACCCCCATCAGACACTCAGCACACCGCACACCACTGACAGTACACAATGTACCACACCCCCATCAGACACCCAGCACACCGCACACCACTGACAGTACACAATGTACCACACCCCCATCAGACACCCAGCACACCGCACACCACTGACAGTACACAATGTACCATACCCCCATCAGACACAGCACACCGCACACCACTGACAGTACACAATGTACCACAGCCCCATCAGGGACACAGCACACCGCAAACCACTGACAGTACACAATGTACCACAGCCCCATCAGACACCCAGCACACCACACACCACTGAGAGTACACAATGTACCACAGCCCCATCAGACACCCAGCACACCGCACACCACTGACAGTACACAATGTACCACACCCCCATCAGACACCCAGCACACCACACACCACTGACAGTCCACAATGTACCACACCCCCATCAGACACCCAGCACACCACACACCACTGACAGTACACAATGTACCACAGCCCCATCAGACACCCAGCACACCGCACACCACTGACAGTACACAATGTACCACACCCCCATCAGGCACCCAGCACACCACACACCACTGACAGTACACAATGTACCACAGCCCAATCAGACACCCAGCACACCACACACCACTGACAGTACACAATGTACCACACCCCCATCAGACACCCAGCACACCGCACACCACTGACAGTACACAATGTACCACACCCCCATCAGACACTCAGCAAACAGCACACCACTGACAGTACACAATGTACCACACCCCCATCAGACACCCAGCACAACACACACCACTGACAGTACACAATGTACCACACCCCCATCAGACACCCAGCTCACCGCACACCACTGACAGTACACAATGTACCAAACCCCCATCAGACACTCAGCAAACAGCACACCACTGACAGTACACAATGTACCACACCCCCATCAGACACCCAGCACAACACACACCACTGACAGTACACAATGTACCACACCCCCATCAGACACCCAGCACACCACACACCACTGACAGTACACAATGTACCACACCCCCATCAGGCACCCAGCACACCGCACACCACTGACAGTACACAATGTACCACAGCCCCATCAGACACCCAGCACACCGCACACCACTGACAGTACACAATGTACCAAACCCCCATCAGACAACCAGCACACCGCACAACACTGACAGTACACAATGTACCACACCCACATCATGAACCCAGCACACCACACACCACTGACAGTACACAATGTACCACACCCCCATCATGAGCCCAGCACACCACACACCACTGACAGTACACAATGTACCACACCCCCATCAGACACTCAGCACACCGCACACCACTGACAGTACACAATGTACCACACCCCCATCAGACACCCAGCACACCGCACACCACTGACAGTACACAATGTACCACACCCCCATCAGACACCCAGCACACCGCACACCACTGACAGTACACAATGTACCATACCCCCATCAGACACAGCACACCACACACCACTGACAGTACACAATGTACCACACCCCCATCAGGCACCCAGCACACCGCACACCACTGACAGTACACAATGTACCACAGCCCCATCAGACACCCAGCACACCGCACACCACTGACAGTACACAATGTACAGCACCCCCATCAGACAATCAGCACACCGCACAACACTGACAGTACACAATGTACCACACCCCCATCAGGCACCCAGCTCACCGCACACCACTGACTGTACACATTGTACCACACCCCCATCAGACACTCAGCACACCGCACACCACTGACAGTACACAATGTACCACACCCACATCAGATACCCAGCACACCGCACACCATTGACAGTACACGAAGTACCACACCCCCATCAGGCACCCAGCACACCGCACACCTCTGACAGGACACAATGTACCGCACCCCCATTCGACACCCAGCACACCGCACACCACTGACAGTACACAATGTACCACAGCCCCATCAGACACCCAGCACACCACACACCACTGACAGTACACAATGTACCACACCCCCATCAGGCACACAGCACACCGCACACCACTGACAGTACACAATGTACCACACCCCCATCAGACACCCAGCACACCGCACACCACTGACAGTACACAATGTACCACACCCCCATCAGACAGCTAGCACACCGCACACCACTGACAGTACACAATGTATCACACCCCCATTAGACACCCAGCACACCGCACACCACTGACAGTACACAATGTACCACAGCCCCATCAGGCACACAGCACACCGCACACCACTGACAGTACACAATGTACCACACCCTCATTAGACACCCAGCACACCACACACCACTGACTGTACACAATGTACCACACCCCCATCAGACACTCAGAACACCGCACACCACTGACAGTACACGATGTACCACACCCCCATCAGGCACCCAGCACACCGCACACCACTGACAGTACACAATGTACCGCACCCCAATTCGACACCCAGCACACCGCACACCACTGACCGTACACAATGTACCACAGCCCCATCAGACACCCAGCACACCGTACACCACTGACAGTACACAATGTACCACACCCCCATCAGGCACCCAGCTCACCGCACACCACTGACTGTACACATTGTACCACACCCCCATCAGACACTCAGCACACCGCACACCACTGACAGTACACAATGTACCACACCCACATCAGATACCCAGCACACCGCACACCACTGACAGTACACGATGTACCACACCCCCATCAGGCACCCAGCACACCGCACACCTCTGACAGGACACAATGTACCGCACCCCCATTCGACACCCAGCACACCGCATACCACTGACAGTGCACAATGTACCACAGCCCCATCAGACACCCAGCACACCACACACCACTGACAGTACACAATGTACCACACCCCCATCAGGCACACAGCACACCGCACACCACTGACAGTACACAATGTACCACACCCCCATCAGGCACCCAGCTCACTGCACACCACTGACAGTACACAATGTACCACACCCCCATCAGACACCCAGCACACCACACACCACTGACAGTACACAATGTACCACTGTCTCATCAGACACCCAGCACACCGCACACCACTGACAGTACACAATGTACCACACCCCCATCAGACACCCAGCACACCGCACACCACTGACAGTACACAATGTACCACACCCCCATCAGACACCCAACACACCGCAGTCCACTGACAGTACACAATGTACCACAGTCCCATCAGGTACCCAGCACACCGCACACCACTGACAGTACACAATGTACCACACCCCCATCAGACACCCAGCACACCTCACACCACTGACAATACACAATGTACCACACCCCCATCAGACACCCAGCACACCGCACACCACTGACAATACACAATGTACCGCACCCCCATTCGACAACCAGCGCACCGCACACCACTGACAGTACACAATGTACCACACTCCCATCAGACACCCAGCACACCGCACACCTCTGACAGTACACAATGTACCGCAGCCCCATCAGACACCCAGCACACCGCACACCACTGACAGTACACAATGTACCACACTCCCATCAGACACCCAGCACACCGCACACCACTGACAGTACACAATGTACCACACCCCCATCAGACACCCAGCACACCACACACCACTGACAGTACACAATGTACCACACCCCCATCAGACACCCAGCACACCGCACACCACTGAGAGTACACAATGTACCTCACCCCCATCAGACACCCAGCACACCGCACACCACTGACAGTACACAATGTACCACACCCCCATCAGACACGCAGCACACCGCACACCACTGACAGTACACAATGTACCACAGCCCCATCAGGCACCCAGCACACCGCACACCACTGACAGTACACAATGTACCACATCCCCATCAGACACCCAGCACACCACACACCACTGACAGTACACAATGTACCACACCCCCATCAGACACTCAGCACACCGCACACCACTGACAGTACACAATGTACCACACCCCCATCAGACACCCAGCACACCACACACCACTGACAGTACACAATGTACCACACCCCCATCAGACACCCAGCACAACACACACCACTGACAGTACACAATGTACCACACCCCCATCAGACACCCAGCACACCACACACCACTGACAGTACACAATGTACCACACCCCCATCAGACACCCAGCACACCGCACACCACTGACAGTACACAATGTACCACACCCCAGTCAGGCACCCAGCACACCACACACAACTGACAGTACACAATGTACCACAGTTCCATCAGACACCCAGCACACCGCACACCACTGACAGTACACAATGTACCACACACCCATCAGACACCCAGCACACCACACACCACTGACAGTACACAATGTACCACACCCCCATCAGACACCCAGCACACCACACACCACTGACAGTACATAATGTACCACCGTCCCATCAGACACCCAGCACACCGCACACCACTGACAGTACACAATGGTTCACAGCCCCATCAGACACCCAGCACACCGCACACCTCTGACAGTACACAATGTACCACACCCCCATCAGGCACCCAGCACACCACACACCACTGACAGTACACAATGTACCACAGACCCATCAGACACCCAGCACACCACACACCACTGACAGTACACAATGTACCACACCCCCATCGGACACGCAGCACACCGCACACCACTGACAGTACACAATGTACCACACCCCCATCGGACACCCAGCACACCGCACACCACTGACAGTACACAATGTACCACACCCCCATCAGACACCCAGCACACCACACACCACTGACAGTACACAATGTACCACACTCCCATCAGACACCCAGCAAACCGCACACCACTGACAGTACACAATGTACCACAGCCCCATCAGACACTCAGCACACCGCACACCACTGACAGTACACAATGTACCACAGCCCCATCAGACACCCAGCACACCGCACACCACTGACAGTACACAATGTACCACAGCCCCATCAGACACCCAGCACACCGCACACCATTGACAGTACACAAAGTACCACAGCCCCATCAGGCACCCAGCTCACCGCACACCACTGACTGTACACATTGTACCACACCCCCATCAGACACTCAGCACACCGCACACCACTGACAGTACACAATGTACCACACCCACATCAGATACCCAGCACACCGCACACCACTGACAGTACACGATGTACCACACCCCCATCAGGCACCCAGCACACCGCACACCTCTGACAGGACACAATGTACCGCACC
Organism: Scyliorhinus torazame; assembly: GCF_047496885.1. NCBI lineage: Eukaryota > Metazoa > Chordata > Chondrichthyes > Carcharhiniformes > Scyliorhinidae > Scyliorhinus > Scyliorhinus torazame. The sequence goes on from NC_092711.1 coordinate 56,040,508, forward strand.
CCCATTCGACACCCAGCACACCGCACACCACTGACAGTACACAATGTACCACAGCCCCATCAGACACCCAGCACACCACACACCACTGACAGTACACAATGTACCACACCCCCATCAGGCACACAGCACACCGCACACCACTGACAGTACACAATGTACCACACCCCCATCAGACACCCAGCACACCGCACACCACTGACAGTACACAATGTACCACACCCCCATCAGACAGCTAGCACACCGCACACCACTGACAGTACACAATGTATCACACCCCCATTAGACACCCAGCACACCGCACACCACTGACAGTACACAATGTACCACAGCCCCATCAGGCACACAGCACACCGCACACCACTGACAGTACACAATGTACCACACCCTCATTAGACACCCAGCACACCACACACCACTGACTGTACACAATGTACCACACCCCCATCAGACACTCAGAACACCGCACACCACTGACAGTACACGATGTACCACACCCCCATCAGGCACCCAGCACACCGCACACCACTGACAGTACACAATGTACCGCACCCCCATTCGACACCCAGCACACCGCACACCACTGACCGTACACAATGTACCACAGCCCCATCAGACACCCAGCACACCGTACACCACTGACAGTACACAATGTACCACACCCCCATCAGGCACCCAGCTCACCGCACACCACTGACTGTACACATTGTACCACACCCCCATCAGACACTCAGCACACCGCACACCACTGACAGTACACAATGTACCACACCCACATCAGATACCCAGCACACCGCACACCACTGACAGTACACGATGTACCACACCCCCATCAGGCACCCAGCACACCGCACACCTCTGACAGGACACAATGTACCGCACCCCCATTCGACACCCAGCACACCGCATACCACTGACAGTACACAATGTACCACAGCCCCATCAGACACCCAGCACACCACACACCACTGACAGTACACAATGTACCACACCCCCATCAGGCACACAGCACACCGCACACCACTGACAGTACACAATGTACCACACCTCCATCAGGCACCCAGCTCACCGCACACCACTGACAGTACACAATGTACCACACCCCCATCAGACACCCAGCACACCACACACCACTGACAGTACACAATGTACCACAGTCCCATCAGACACCCAGCACACCGCACACCACTGACAGTACACAATGTACCACACCCCCATCAGACACCCAGCACACCGCACACCACTGACAGTACACAATGTACCACACCCCCATCAGACACCCAGCACACCGCAGTCCACTGACAGTACACAATGTACCACAGTCCCATCAGGTACCCAACACACCGCACACCACTGACAGTACACAATGTACCACACCCCCATTAGACACCCAGCACACCTCACACCACTGACAATACACAATGTACCACACCCCCATCAGACACCCAGCACACCGCACACCACTGACAATACACAATGTACCGCACCCCCATTCGACAACCAGCGCACCGCACACCACTGACAGTACACAATGTACCACACTCCCATCCGACACCCAGCACACCGCACACCACTGACAGTACACGAAGTACCGCAGCCCCATCAGACACCCAGCACACCGCACACCACTGACAGTACACAATGTACCACACTACCATCAGACACCCAGCACACCGCACACCACTGACAGTACACAATGTACCACACCCCCATCAGACACCCAGCACACCACACACCACTGACAGTACACAATGTACCACACCCCCATCAGACACACAGCACACCGCACACCACTGACAGTACACAATGTACCTCACCCCCATCAGACACCCAGCACACCGCACACCACTGACAGTACACAATGTACCACACCCCCATCAGACACTCAGCACACCGCACACCACTGACAGTACACAATGTACCACAGCCCCATCAGACACTCAGCACACCGCACACCACTGACAGTACACAATGTACCACATCCCCATCAGACACGCAGCACACCACACACCACTGACAGTACACAATGTACCACACCCCCATCAGACACTCAGCACACCGCACACCACTGACAGTACACAATGTACCACACCCCCATCAGACACCCAGCACACCACACACCACTGACAGTACACAATGTACCACACCCCCATCAGACACCCAGCACAACACACACCACTGACAGTACACAATGTACCACACCCCCATCAGACACCCAGCACACCACACACCACTGACAGTACACAATGTACCACACCCCCATCAGACACCCAGCACACCGCACACCACTGACAGTACACAATGTACCACACCCCAATCAGGCACCCAGCACACCACACACAACTGACAGTACACAATGTACTACAGTTCCATCAGACACCCAGCACACCGCACACCACTGACAGTACACAATGTACCACACCCCCATCAGACACCCAGCACACCACACACCACTGACAGTACACAATGTACCATACCCCCATCAGACACCAAGCACACCACACACCACTGACAGTACATAATGTACCACCGTCCCATCAGACACCCAGCACACCGCACACCACTGACAGTACACAATGGTTCACAGCCCCATCAGACACCCAGCACACCGCACACCACTGACAGTACACAATGTACCACACCCCCATCAGGCACCCAGCACACCACACACCACTGACAGTACACAATGTACCACAGACCCATCAGACACCCAGCACACCGCACACCACTGACAGTACACAATGTACCACACCCCCATCAGGCACCCAGCACACCGCACACCACTGACAGTACAAAATGTACCACACCCCCATCAGACACCCAGCACACCGCACACCACTGACAGTACACAATTTACCACACCCCCATCCGGCACCCAGCACACCGCACACCACTGACAGTACACAATGTATCACACCCCCATCAGGCACCCAGCACACCGCACACCTCTGACAGTACACAATGTACCGCACCCCCATTCGACACCCAGCACACCGCACACCACTGACAGTACACGATGTACCACAGCCCCATCAGACACCCAGCACACCACACACCACTGACAGTACACAATGTACCACAGTCCCATCAGGCACACAGCACACCGCACACCACTGACAGTACACAATGTACCACACCCCCATCAGGCACCCAGCTCACCGCACACCACTGACAGTACACAATGTACCACACGCCCATCAGACACCCAGCACACCACACACCACTGACAGTACACAATGTACCACAGTCCCATCAGACACCCAGCACACCGCACACCACTGACAGTACACAATGTACCACACCCCCATCAGACACCCAGCACACCGCACACCACTGACAGTACACAATGTACCACACCTCCATCAGACACCCAGCACACCGCACACCACTGACAGTACACAATGTACCTCACCCCCATCAGACACCCAGCACATCGCACACCACTGACAGTACACAATGTACCACACCCCCATCAGGCACACAGCACACCACACACCACTGACAGTACACAATGTACCCCACCCCCATCAGACACCCAGCACACCGCACACCACTGACAGTACACAATGTACCACACCCCCATCAGTCACCCAGCACACCGCACACCACTGACAGTACACAATGTACCACAGTCCCATCAGGTACCCAGCACACCGCACACCACTGACAGTACACAATGTACCACACCCCCATCAGACAACCAGCACACCGCACACCACTGACAGTACACAATGTACCACACCCCCATCAGACACCCAGCACACCGCACACCACTGACAGTACACAATGTACCACACCTCCATCAGACACCCAGCACACCGCACACCACTGACAGTACACAATGTACCTCACCCCCATCAGACACCCAGCACATCGCACACCACTGACAGTACACAATGTACCACACCCCCATCAGGCACACAGCACACCACACACCACTGACAGTACACAATGTACCCCACCCCCATCAGACACCCAGCACACCGCACACCACTGACAGTACACAATGTACCACACCCCCATCAGTCACCCAGCACACCGCACACCACTGACAGTACACAATGTACCACAGTCCCATCAGGTACCCAGCACACCGCACACCACTGACAGTACACAATGTACCACACCCCCATCAGACAACCAGCACACCGCACACCACTGACAGTACACAATGTACCACACCCCCATCAGACACCCAGCACACCGCAGACCACTGACAGTACACAATGTACCACAGTCCCATCAGGAACCCAGCACACCGCACACCACTGACAGTACACAATGTACCACACCCTCATCAGACACCCAGCACACCGCACACCACTGACAATACACAATGTACCACACCCCCATCAGACACCCAGCACACCGCACACCACTGACAATACACAATGTACCGCACCCCCATTCGACACCCAGCGCACCGCACACCACTGACAGTACACAATGTACCACACTCCCATCAGACACCCAGCACACCGCACACCACTGACAGTACACAATGTGCCGCAGCCCCATCAGACACCCAGCACACCGCACACCACTGACTGCACACAATGTACCACACTCCCATCAGACACCCGGCACACCGCACACCACTGACAGTACACAATGTACCACACCCCCATCAGACACCCAGCACACCGCACACCACTGACAGTACACAATGTACCACACCCCCATCAGACACCCAGCACACCGCACACCACTGACAGTACACAATGTACCTCACCCCCATCAGACACCCAGCACATCGCACACCACTGACAGTACACAATGTACCACACCCCCATCAGACACCCAGCACACCGCACACCTCTGACAGTACACAATGTACCACAGCCCCATCAGGCACCCAGCACACCGCACACCAGTGACAGTACACAATGTACCACATCCCCATCAGACACCCAGCACACCACACACCACTGACAGTACACAATGTACCACACCCCCATCAGACACTCAGCACACCGCACACCACAGACAGTACACAATGTACCACACCCCCATCAGGCACCCAACACACCGCACACCACTGACAGTACACAATGTACCACACCCCCATCAGGCACCCAGCACACCACACACAACTGACAGTACACAATGTACCACAGTCCCATCAGACACCCAGCACACCGCACACCACTGACAGTACACAATGTACCACACCCCCATCAGACACCCAGCACACCACACACCACTGACAGTACACAATGTACCACACCCCCATCAGACACCCAGCACACCACACACCACTGACAGTACATAATGTACCACCGTCCCATCAGACACCCAGCACACCGCACACCACTGACAGTACACAATGTGCCACAGCCCCATCAGACACCCAGCACACCGCACACCACTGACAGTACACAATGTACCACACCCCCATCAGGCACCCAGCACACCACACACCACTGACAGTACACAATGTACCACAGACCCATCAGACACCCAGCACCGCACACCACTGACAGTACACAATGTACCACACCCCCATCAGGCACCCAGCACACCGCACACCACTGACAGTACAGAATGTACCACACCCCCATCAGACACCCAGCACACCGCACACCACTGACAGTACACAATGTACCACACCCCCATCCGGCACCCAGCACACGGCACACCACTGACAGTACACAATGTACCACAGCCCCATCAGACACCCAGCACACCACACACCACTGACAGTACACAATGTACCACACCCCCATCAGACACCCAGCACACCACACACCACTGACAGTACACAATGTACCACACCCCCATCCGGCACCCAGCACACCGCACACCACTGACAGTACACAATGTACCACAGCCCCATCAGACACCCAGCACATGGCACACCACTGATAGTACACAATGTACCACACCCCCATCAGGCACCCAGCACACCGCACACCACTGACGATACACAATGTACCACAACCCCATCAGACACCCAGCACACCGCACACCACTGACAGTACACAATGTACCACACCCCCATCAGACACCCAGCACACCACACACCACTGACAGTACACAATGTACCACACCCCCATCAGGCACCCAGCTCACCGCACACCACTGACAGTACACAATGTACCACACCCCCATCAGGCACCCAGCTCACCGCACACCACTGACAGTACACAATGTACCACACCCCGATCAGGCACTCATCAAACCGCACACCACTGACATTACACAATGTACCACACCCCCATCAGGTACCCAGCACACCGCACACCACTGACAGTACACAAAGTACCACACCCCCATCAGACACCCAGCACACCGCACACCACTGACAGTACACAATGTACCACACCCCCATCAGACACCCAGCACACCGCACATCACTGACAGTACACAATGTACCACAGCCCCATCAGACACCCAGCACACCGCACACCACTGACAGTACACAATGTACCACAGTCCCATCAGGCACCCAGCACACCGCACACCACTGACAGTACACAATGTACCACAGCCCCATCAGACACCCAGCACACCGCACACCACTGACAGTACACAATGTACCACACCCCCATCAGACACCCAGCACACCGCACACCACTGACAGTACACAATGTACCACACCCCCATCAGACACCCAGCACACCGCACACCACTGACAGTACACAATGTACCACACCCCCATCAGACACCCAGCACACCGAACACCACTGACAGTACACAATGTACCAGAGCCCCATCAGGCACACAGCACACCACACACCACTGACAGTACACAATGTACCACACCCCCATCAGACACCCAGCTCACCGCACACCACTGACAGTACACAATGTACCACAGCCCCATCAGACACTCAGCACACCGCACACCACTGACAGTACACAATGTACCACACCCCCATCAGGGACCCAGCTCACCGCACACCACTGACAGTACACAATGTACCACAGTCCCATCAGGCACCCAGCACACCGCACACCACTGACAGTTCACAATGTACCACAGCCCCATCAGACACGCAGCACACCGCACAACACTGACAGTACACAATGTACCACAGCCCCATCAGACACCCAGCACACCGCACCCCACTGGCAGTACACAATGAACCACAGCCCCATCAGACACCCAGCACACCGCACCCCACTGACAGTACACAATGTACCACACCCCCATCAGACACCCAGCACACCGCACACCACTGACAGTACACAATGTACCACACCCCCATCGGACACCCAGCACACCGCACACCACTGACAGTACACAATGTACAACACCCCCATCAGGAACCCAGCACACCGCACACCACTGACCGTACACAATGTACCACACCCCCATCAGACACCCAGCACACCGCACACCACTGACAGTACACAATGTACCACACCCCCATCAGACACCCAGAACACCACACACCACTGACAGTACACAATGTACCACAGCCCCATCAGACACCCAGCACACCACACACTACTGACAGTACACAATGTACCACACCCCCATCAGACACCCAGCACACCGCACACCACTGACAGTACACAATGTACCACACCCCCATCAGACACCCAGCACACCGCACACCACTGACAGTACACAATGTACCACACCCCCATTAGACACCCAGAACACCACACACCACTAACAGTACACAATGTACCACAGCCCCATCAGACACCCAGCACACCACACACTACTGACAGTACACAATGTACCACACCCCCATCAGACACCCAGCACACTGCACACCACTGACAGTACACAATGTACCACACCCCCATCAGACACCCAGCACACCGCACACCACTGACAGTACACAATGTACCACAGCTCCATCAGACACCCAGCACACCACACACTACTGACAGTACACAATGTACCACACCCCATCAGACACCCAGCACACCACACACCACTGACAGTACACAATGTACCACACCCCCCATCAGACACCCAGCACACGACACACCACTGACAGTACACAATGTACCACACCCCCCATCAGACACCCAGCACACCGCACACCACTGTCAGTACACAATGTACCACACCCCCATCAGACACCCAGCACACCACACACCACTGACAGTACACAATGTACCACACCCCCATCAGACACCCAGCACACCAAACACCACTGACAGTACACAATGTACCACAGCCCCATCAGGCACCCAGCACACCACACACCACTGACAGTACACAATGTACTTCACCCCCATCAGACACCCAGCACATCAAACACCACTGACAGTACACAATGTACCACAGTCCCATCAGACACCCAGCACACCGCACACCACTGACAGTACACAATGTACCACACCCCCATCAGACACCCAGCACACCACACACCACTGACAGTACACAATGCACCACACCCCCATCAGACACCCAGCACACCGCACACCACTGACAGTACACATTTTACCACACCCCCATCAGACACCCAGCACACCACACACCACTGACAGTACACAATGAACCACACCCCCATCAGGCACCCAGCTCACCACACACCACTGACAGTACACAATGCACCACACCCCCATCGGGCACCCAGCTCACCACACACCACTGTCAGTACACAATGTACCACAGCCCCATCAGACACCCAGCACACCGCACAACACTGACAGTACACAATGTACCACACCCACATCAGACACCCAGCACACCACACACCACTGACAGTACACAATGTACAACAGTCCCGTCAGACACCCAGCACACCGCACACCACTGACCGTACACAATGTACCACACCCACATCAGACACCCAGCACACCACACACCACTGACAGTTCACAAAGTACCACCGTCCCAGCAGACACCCAGCACACCGCACACCACTGACAGTACACAATGTACCACACCCCCATCAGACACCCAGCAAACCGCACACCACTGACAGTACACAATGTACCACACCCCCATCGGACACCCAGCACACCGCACACCACTGACAGTACACAATGTACCACAGTCCCATCAGACACCCAGCACACCGCACACCACTGACAGTACACAATGTACAATCGTCCCATCAGACACCCAGCACACCGCACACCACTGACAGTACACAATGTACCACACCCCCATCAGGCACCCAGCACACCGCACACCACTGACAGTACACAATGTACCACAGCCCCAATAAGACACCCAGCACACCGCACACCACTGACAGTACACAATGTACCACACCCCCATCAGGCACCCAGCACACCGCACACCACTGACAGTACACAATGTACCACAGCCCCATCAGACACCCAGCACACCGCACACCACTGTCAGTACACAATGTACCACACCCCCATCAGACACCCAGCACACCACCCACCACTGACAGTACACAATGTACCGCACCCCCATCAGACACTCAGCACACCGCACACCACTGACAGTTCACAATGTACCACACCCCCATCAGACACCCAGCACACCACACACCACTGACAGTTCACAATGTACCACACCCCCATCAGACACCCAGGACACCGCACACCACTGTCAGTACACAATGTACCACACCCCCATCAGACACCCAGGATACCGCACGCCACTGTCAGTACACATTGTACCACACCCCCATCAGACACCCAGGACACCGCACACCACTGTCAGTACACAATGTACCACACCCCCATCAGACACCCAGCACACCAAACACCACTGACAGTACACAATGTACCACAGCCCCATTAGGCACCCAGCACACCGCACACCACTCACAGTACACAATGTACCACAGTCCCATCAGACACCCAGCACACCGCACACCACTAACAGTACACAATGTACCACACCCCCATCAGACACCCAGCACACCACACACCACTGACAGTACACAATGCACCACACCCCCATCAGACACCCAGCACACCGCACACCACTGACAGTACACAATGTACCTCACCCCCATCAGACACCCAGCACACCGCAAACCACTGACAGTACACAATGTACCACACCCCCATCAGACACCCAGCACACCACACACCACTGAGAGTACACTATGTACCACACCCCCATCAGACACCCAGCACACCGCACACCACTGACAGTACACAATGTACCACACCCCCATCAGACACCCAGCACACCACACACCACTGACAGTACACAATGTACCACACCCCCATCAGACACCCAGCACACCGCACACCACTGACAGTACACAATGTACCACACCCCCATCAGACACCCAGCACACCACACACCACTGACAGTACACAATGTACCACACCCCCATCAGACACCCAGCACACCGCACACCACTGACAGTACACAATGTACCGCACCCCCATCAGGCACTCAGCACACCGCACACCACTGACAGTACACAATGTACCACAACCCCATCAGACACCCAGCACACCATACACCACTGACAGAACACAATGTACCACAGCCCCATCAGACACCCAGCACACCGCACACCACTGACAGTACACAATGTACCACAGCCCCAAAAGTCACCCAGCACACCGCACACCACTGACAGTACACAATGTACCACACCCCCATCAGACACCCAGCACACAGCACACCACTGACATTACACAATGTACCACACCCACATCAGACACCCAGCACACCACACACCACTGACAGTACACAATGTACCACACCCCCATCAGATACCCAGCACCGCACACCACTGACAGTACACAATGTACAATCGTCCCATCAGACACCCAGCACACCGCACACCACTGACAGTACACAATGTACCACACCCCCATCAGGCACCCAGCACACCGCACACCACTGACAGTACACAATGTACCACAGCCCCATCAGACACCCAGCACACCGCACACCACTGACAGTACACAATGTACCACACCCCCATCGGACACCCAGCACACCGCACACCACTGACAGTACACAATGTACCACAGTCCCATCAGACACCCAGCACACCGCACACCACTGACAGTACACAATGTACCACACCCCCATCAGATACCCAGCACACCGCACACCACTGACAGTACACAATGTACAATCGTCCCATCAGACACCCAGCACACCGCACACCACTGACAGTACACAATGTACCACAACCCCATCAGGCACCCAGCACACCGCACACCACTGACAGTACACAATGTACCACAGCCCCATCAGACACCCAGCACACCGCACACCACTGACAGTACACAATGTACCACATCCCCATCAGGCACCCAGCACACCGCACACCACTGACAGTACGCAATGTACCACAGCCCCATCAGACACCCAGCACACCGCACACCACTGTCAGTACACAATGTACCACACCCCCATCAGACACCCAGCACACCACACACCACTGACAGTACACAATGTACCGCACCCACATCAGACACCCAGCACACCGCACACCACTGACAGTACACAATGTACCACACCCCCATCAGACACCCAGCACACCACACACCACTGACAGTTCACAATGTACCACACCCCCATCAGACACCCAGGACACCGCACACCACTGTCAGTACACAATGTACCACACCCCCATCAGACACCCAGGACACCGCACGCCACTGTCAGTACACATTGTACCACACCCCCATCAGACACCCAGGACACCGCACACCACTGTCAGTACACAATGTACCACACCCCCATCAGACACCCAGCACACCAAACACCACTGACAGTACACAATGTACCATAGCCCCATCAGGCACCCAGCACACCGCACACCACTGACAGTACACAATGTACCACAGTCCCATCAGACACCCAGCACACCGCACACCACTGACAGTACACAATGTACCACACCCCCATCAGACACCCAGCACACCACACACCACTGACAGTACACAATGCACCACACCCCCATCAGACACCCAGCAAACCGCACACAATTGACAGTACACAATGTACCTCACCCCCATCAGACACCCAGCACACCGCAAACCACTGACAGTACACAATGTACCACACCCCCATCAGACACCCAGCACACCACACACCACTGACAGTACACAATGTACCACACCCCCATCAGACACCCAGCACACCGCAAACCACTGACAGTACACAATGTACCACACCCCCATCAGACACCCAGCACACCACACACCACTGACAGTACACAATGTACCGCACCCCCATCAGGCACTCAGCACACCGCACACCACTGACAGTACACAATGTACCACAACCCCATCAGACACCCAGCACACCATACACTACTGACAGAACACAATGTACCACAGCCCCATCAGACACCCAGCACACCGCACACCACTGACAGTACACAATGTACCACAGCCCCAAAAGTCACCCAGCACACCGCACACCACTGACAGTACACAATGTACCACACCCCCATCAGACACCCAGCACACCGCACACCACTGACATTACACAATGTACCACACCCACATCAGACACCCAGCACACCACACACCACTGACAGTACACAATGTACCACACCCCCATCAGATATCCAGCACACCGCACACCACTGACAGTACACAATGTACAATCGTCCCATCAGACACCCAGCACACCGCACACCACTGACAGTACACAATGTACCACACCCCCATCAGGCACCCAGCACACCGCACACCACTGACAGTACACAATGTACCACAGCCCCATCAGACACCCAGCACACCGCACACCACTGACAGTACACAATGTACCACACCCCCATCAGGCACCCAGCACACCGCACACCACTGACAGTACACAATGTACCACAGCCCCATCAGACACCCAGCACACCGCACACCACTGTCAGTACACAATGTACCACACCCCCATCAGACACCCAGCACACCACACACCACTGACAGTACACAATGTACCGCACCCCCATCAGACACCCAGCACACCACACACCACTGACAGTACACAATGTACCACACCCCCATCAGACACCCAGCACACCGCACACCACTGACAGTACACAATGTACCACACCCCCATCAGGCACCCAGCACACCGCACACCACTGACAGTACACAATGTACCACACCCCCATCAGACACCCAGCACACCGCACACCACTGACAGTACACAATATACCGCACCCCCATCAGACACCCAGCACACCACACACCACTGACAGTACAAAATGTACCACACCCCCATCAGGCACCCAGCACACCGCACACCACTGACAGCACACAATGTACCACACCCCCATCAGGCACCCAGCACACCGCACACCACTGACAGTACACAATGTACCACACCCCCATCAGACAGCTAGCACACCGCACACCACTGACAGTACACAATGTACCACACCCCCATCAGACACCCAGCACACCGCACACCACTGACAGAACACAATGTACCACAGCCCCATCAGACACCCAGCACACCGCATACCACTGACAGTTCACAATGTACCACACCCCCATCAGACACCCAGGACACCGCACACCACTGTCAGTACACAATGTACAACACCCCCATCAGACACCCAGGACACCGCACGCCACTGTCAGTACACATTGTACCACACCCCCATCAGACACCCAGGACACCGCACACCACTGTCAGTACACAATGTACCACACCCCCATCAGACACCCAGCACACCAAACACCACTGACAGTACACAATGTACCACAGCCCCATCAGGCACCCAGCACACCGCACACCACTGACAGTACACAATGTACCACAGTCCCATCAGACACCCAGTACACCGCACACCACTGACAGTACACAATGTACCACACCCCCATCAGACACCCAGCACACCACACACCACTGACAGTACACAATGCACCACACCCCCATCAGACACCCAGCACACCGCACACCATTGACAGTACACAATTTACCACACCCCCATCAGACACCCAGCACACCACACACCACTGACAGTACACAATGTACCACACCCCCATCAAACACCCAGCACACCGCACACCACTGACAGTACACAATGTACCACACCCCCATCAGACACCCAGCACACCACACACCACTGACAGTACACAATGTACCACACCCCCATCAGACACCCAGCACACCGCACACCACTGACAGTACACAATGTACCGCACCCCCATCAGGCACTCAGCACACCGCACACCACTGACAGTACACAATGTACCACAACCCCATCAGACACCCAGCACACCATACACCACTGACAGAACACAATGTACCACAGCCCCATCAGACACCCAGCACACCGCACACCACTGACAGTACACAATGTACCACAGCCCCAAAAGTCACCCAGCACACCACACACCACTGACAGTACACAATGTACCACACCCCCATCAGACACGCAGCACACCACACACCACTGACATTACACAATGTACCACACCCACATCAGACCCCCAGCACACCACACACCACTGACAGTACACAATGTACCACACCCCCATCAGATACCCAGCACACCGCACACCACTGACAGTACACAATGTACAATCGTCCCATCAGACACCCAGCACACCGCACACCACTGACAGTACACAATGTACCACAGCCCCATCAGGCACCCAGCACACCGCACACCACTGACAGTACACAATGTACCACACCCCCATCAGACACCCAGCACACCACACACCACTGACAGTACACAATGTACCACACCCCCATCAGACACCCAGCACACCGCACACCACTGACAGTACACAATGTACCACAGCCCCATCAGACACCCAGCACACCGCATACCACTGACAGTTCACAATGTACCACACCCCCATCAGACACCCAGGACACCGCACACCACTGTCAGTACACAATGTACAACACCCCCATCAGACACCCAGGACACCGCACGCCACTGTCAGTACACATTGTACCACACCCCCATCAGACACCCAGGACACCGCACACCACTGTCAGTACACAATGTACCACACCCCCATCAGACACCCAGCACACCAAACACCACTGACAGTACACAATGTACCACAGCCCCATCAGGCACCCAGCACACCGCACACCACTGACAGTACACAATGTACCACAGTCCCATCAGACACCCAGTACACCGCACACCACTGACAGTACACAATGTACCACACCCCCATCAGACACCCAGCACACCACACACCACTGACAGTACACAATGCACCACACCCCCATCAGACACCCAGCACACCGCACACCACTGACAGTACACAATGTACCTCACCCCCATCAGACACCCAGCACACCGCAAACCACTGACAGTACACAATGTACCACACCCCCATCAAACACCCAGCACACCACACACCACTGACAGTACACAATGTACCACACCCCCATCAGACACCCAGCACACCGCACACCACTGACAGTACACAATGTACCACACCCCCATCAGACACCCAGCACACCACACACCAGTGACAGTACACAATGTACCACACCCCCATCAGACACCCAGCACACCGCACACCACTGACAGTACACAATGTACCACACCCCCATCAGACACCCAGCACACCACACACCACTGACAGTACACAATGTACCACACCCCCATCAGACACCCAGCACACCGCACACCACTGACAGTACACAATGTACCGCACCCCCATCAGGCACTCAGCACACCGCACACCACTGACAGTACACAATGTACCACAACCCCATCAGACACCCAGCACACCATACACCACTGACAGAACACAATGTACCACAGCCCCATCAGACACCCAGCACACCGCACACCACTGACAGTACACAATGTACCACAGCCCCAAAAGTCACCCAGCACACCGCACACCACTGACAGTACACAATGTACCACACCCCCATTAGACACCCAGCACACCACACACCACTGACATTACACAATGTACCACACCCACATCAGACCCCCAGCACACCACACACCACTGACAGTACACAATGTACCACACCCCCATCAGATACCCAGCACACCGCACACCACTGACAGTACACAATGTACAATCGTCCCATCAGACACCCAGCACACCGCACACCACTGACAGTACACAATGTACCACAGCCCCGTCAGGCACCCAGCACACCGCACACCACTGACAGTACACAATGTACCACACCCCCATCAGACACCCAGCACACCACACACCACTGACAGTACACAATGTACCATATCCCCATCAGACACCCAGCACACCACACACCACTGACAGTACACAATGTACCACACCCCCATCAGACACCCAGCACACCGCACACCACTGACAGTACACAATGTACCACACTCCTATCAGGCACCCAGCACACCGCACAACACTGACAGTACACAATGTACCACACCCCCATCAGACACCCAGCACACCACTGACAGTACACAATATACCGCACCCCCATCAGACACCCAGCACACCACACACCACTGACAGTACACAATGTACCACCCCCCCATCAGGCACCCAGCACACCGCACACCACTGACAGCACACAATATACCACACCCCTATCAGACACCCAGCACACCACACACCACTGACAGTACACAATGTACCACACCCCCATCAGGGACTCAGCACACCGCACACCACTGACAGTGCACAATGTACCACACCCCCATCAGACACCCAGCACACCGCACACCACTGACAGTACACAATGTACCACACCCCCATCAGACACCCAGCACACCGCACACCACTGACAGTACACAATGTACCACACCCCCATCAGGCACCCAGCACACCACACACCACTGACAGTACACAATGTACCACACCTCCATCAGATACCAAGCACACCACACACCACTGATAGTACACAATGTACCCCCCCCCCATCAGGGACACAGCACACCGCACACCACTGACAGTACACAATGTACCACCCCCCCATCAGGCACCCAGCACACCGCACACCACTGAGAGCACAATGTACCACACCCCCATCAGACACCTAGCACACCGCACACCACTGACAGTACACAATGTACCACACCCCCATCAGGTACCCAGCACACCACACACCACTGACAGTACACAATGTACCACAGCCCCATCAGACACCCAGCGCACCACACACCTCTGACAGTACACAAAGTACCACACCCCCATCAGGCACCCAGCAACCCCACACCACTGACAGTACACAATGTACCTCACCCCCATCAGATACCCAGCAGACCACACACCACTGACAGTACACAATGTACCACACCCCCATCACGCACCCAGCTCACCGCACACCACTGACAGTACACAATGTACCTCAGTCCCATCAGATACCCAGCAGACCACACACCACTGACAGTACACAATGTACCACAGTCCCATCAGACACCCAGCACACCGCACACCACTGACAGTACACAATGTACCACACCCCCATCAGGCACCCAGCACACCATACATCACTGACAGTACACAATGTACCACACCCCCATCAGACACTCAGCACACGGCACACCACTGACAGTACACAATGTACCACACCCCCATCAGGCACCCTGCACAGTACACACCACTGACAGTACACAATGTACCACACCCCCATCAGACACCCAGCACACGGCACACCACTCACAGCACACAATGTACCACACCCCCATCAGACACCCAGCACACCGCACACCACTGACAGTACACAATGTACCACAGCCCCATCAGACACCCAGCACACCGCACACCACTGACAGTACACAATGTACCACACCCCCATCAGGTACCCAGCACACCGCACACCACTGACAGTACACAATGTATCACAGTCCCATCAGACACCCAGCACACCTCACACCACTGACAGTACACAATGTACCACAGCCCCAGCAGACACCCAGCACACCGCACACCACTGACAGCACACAATGTACCACAGTTCCAGCAGACACCCAGCACATCGCACACCACTGACAGTACACAATGTACCACACCCCCATCAGACACCCAGCACACTGCACACCACTGACAGTACACAATGTACCACACCCCCATCAGGCACCCAGCACACCGCACACCACTGACAGTACACAATGTGCCACACCCTCATCAGACACCCAGCACACCACACACCACTGACAGTACACAATGTACCACAGCCCCATCAGACACCCAGCACACCGCACACCACTGACAGTACTCAATGTACCACACCCCCATCAGGCACCCAGCACACCGCACATCACTGACAGTACACAATGCACCACAGCCCCATCAGACACCCAGCACACCGCACACCACTGACAGTACACAATGTACCATATCCCCATCAGACACCCAGCACACCACACACCACTGACAGTACACAATGTACCACACCCCCATCAGACACCCAGCTCACTACACACCACTGACAGTACACAATGTACCACACCCCCATCAGACACACAGCACACCGCACACCACTGACAGTACACAATGTATCACACCCCCATCAGACACCCAGCACACCACACACCACTGACAGTACACAATGTACCACACCCCCATCAGACACCCAGCACACCGCACACCTCTGACAGTACACAATGTACCACACCCCCATCAGGCACCCAGCAAACCGCACACCACTGACAGTACACAATGTACCACACCCCCATCAGATACCAAGCACACCGCACACCACTGACAGTACACAATGTACCCACAGCCCCATCAGACACCCAGCACACCACACACCACTGACAGTACACAATGTACCACAGCCCCATCAGACACCCAGCACACCACACACCACTGACAGTACACAATGTACCACACCCTCATCAGACACCCAGCACACCGCACACCACTGACAGTACACAATGTACCACACCCCCATCAGACACCCAACACACCGCACACCACTGACAGTACACAATGTACCACACCCCCATCAGACACCCAGCACACCGCACACCACTGACAGTACACAATGTACCGTATCCCCATCAGACACCCAGCACACCGCACACCACTGACAGTACACAATGTACCACACCCCCATCATGCACCCAGCACACCACACACCACTGACAGTACACAATGTACCACACCCCCATCAGACACCCAGCACACCGCACACCACTGACAGTACACAATGTACCACACCCCCATCATGCACCCAGCACACCACACACCACTGACAGTACACAATGTACCACACCCCCATGAGACATCCAGCGCACCACACACCACTGACAGTACACAATGTACCACCCCCCCCATCAGGCACCCAGCACACCGCACACCAGTGACATTACACAATGTACCACAGCCCCATCAGACACCCAGCGCACCACACACCACTGACAGTACACAATGTACCACACCCCCATCAGACACCCAGCACACCACACACCACTGACAGTACACAATGTACCACAGCCCCATCAGACACCCAGCTCACCGCACACCACTGACAGTACACAATGTACCACACCCCCATCAGATACCAAGCACACCGCACACCACTGACAGTACACAATGTACCCACAGCCCCATCAGACACCCAGCACACCACACACCACTGACAGTACACAATGTACCACCCCCCCATCAGGGACACAGCACACCGCACACCACTGACAGTACACAATGTACCACACCCCCATCAGACACCCAGCACACCACACACCACTGACAGTACACAATGTACCACAGCCCCATCAGGCACTCAGCACACCGCACACCACTGACAGTACACAATGTACCACACCCCCATCAGGCACTCAGCAAACCGCACACCACTGACAATACACAATGTACTGCACCCCCATCAGACACCCAGCACACCGCACACCACTGAGAGTACACAATGTACCACAGCCACATCAGACACCCAGCACACCACACACCTCTGACAGTACACAATGTACCACACCCCCATCAGACACCCAGCACACCGCACATCACTGACAGTACACAATGTACCACACCCCCATCAGACACCCAGCACACCGCACACCACTGACAGTACACAATGTACCACACCCCCTTCAGACACCCAGCACACCGCACACCACTGACAGTACACAATGTACCACAGCCACATCAGACACCCAGCACACCACACACCTCTGACAGTACACAATGTACCACAGCCACATCAGACACCCAGCGCACCACACACCACTGACAGTACACAATGTACCACACCCCCATCAGACACCCAGCACACCGCACTCCACTGACAGTACACAATGTGCCACACCACCAACAGGCACTCAGCACACCACACACCACTGACAGTACACAATGTACCACACCCCCATCAGGCACCCAGCACACCGGACACCACTGACAGTACACAATGTACCACACCCCCATCAGACACCCAGCACACCGCACACCACTGACAGTACACAATGTACCATAGCCCCATCAGACACCCAGCACACCACACACCACTGACAGTACACAATGTACCACACCCCCATCAGACACCCAGCACACCGCACACCACTGACAGTACACAATGTACCACACCCCCATCAGACACCCAGCACACCGCACACCACTGACAGTACACAATGTACCACAGCCCCATCAGGCACCCAGCACACCGCACACCACTGACAGTACACAATGTACCACACCCCCATCAGACACCAAGCACACCACACACCACTGACAGTACACAATGTAACACAGCCGCATCAGACACCCAGCACACCGCACACCACTGACAGTGCACAATGTACCACAGCCCACATCAGGCACCCAGCACACCGCACACCACTGACAGTACACAATGTACCACACCCCCATCAGACACCCAGCACACCACACACCACTGACAGTACACAATGTACCACAGCCCCATCAGACACCCAGCTCACCGCACACCACTGACAGTACACAATGTACCACACCCCCATCAGATACCAAGCACACCGCACACCACTGACAGTACACAATGTACCCACAGCCCCATCAGACACCCAGCACACCGCACACCACTGACAGTACACAATGTACCACCCCCCCATCAGGGACACAGCACACCGCACACCACTGACAGTACACAATGTACCACACCCCCATCAGACACCCAGCACACCACACACCACTGACAGTACACAATGTACCACACCCCCATCAGGCACTCAGCACACCGCACACCACTGACAGTACACAATGTACTGCACCCCCATCAGACACCCAGCACACCGCACACCACTGACAGTACACAATGTACCACAGCCACATCAGACACCCATCACACCACACATCTCTGACAGTACACAATGTACCACACCCTCATCAGACACCCAGCACACCGCACATCACTGACAGTACACAATGTTCCACACCCCCATCAGACACCCAGCACACCGCACACCACTGACAGTACACAATGTACCACAGCCACATCAGACACCCAGCACCCCACACACCTCTGACAGTACACAATGTACCACAGCCACATCAGACACCCAGCACACCACACACCACTGACAGTACACAATGTACCACACCCCCATCAGACACCCAGCACACCGCACTCCACTGACAGTACACAATGTACCACAGCCCCATCAGACACCCAGCACTCCGCACACCACTGACAGTACACAATGTACCACACCCCCATCAGGCACTCAGCACACCGCACACCACTGACAGTACACAATGTACCACAGCCACATCAGGCACTCAGCACACCGCACACCACTGACAGTACACAATGTACCACACCCCCATCAGGCACTCAGCACACCGCACACCACTGACAGTACACAATGTACCACACCCCCATCAGACACCCAGCACACCGCACACCACTGACAGTACACAATGTACCATAGCCCCATCAGACACCCAGCACACCACACACCACTGACAGTACACAATGTACCACACCCCCATCAGACAAACAGCACACCGCACACCACTGACAGTACACAATGTACCACACCCCCATCAGACACCCAGCACACCGCACACCACTGACAGTACACAATGTACCACAGCCCCATCAGGCACCCAGCACACCACACACCACTGACAATACACAATGTACCACACCCCCATCAGGCACCCAGCACACCGCACACCTCTGACAGTACACAATGTACCACATCCCCATTAGACACCCAGCACACCGCACACCACTGACAGCACACAATGTACCACACCCCCATCAGACACCCAGCACACCGCAGACCACTGACAGTACACAATGTACCACACCCCCATCAGGCACCCAGCACACCACACACCACTGACAGTACACAATGTACCACACCCCCATCAGACACCCAGCACACCGCACACCACTGACAGTACACAATGTACCACACCCCCATCAGACACCCAGCACACCGCACACCACTGACAGTACACAATGTACCACACCCCCATCAGATACCAAGCACACCACACACCACTGACAGTACACAATGTACCACACCCCCATCAGACACACAGCACACCGCACACCACTGACAGTACACAATGTACCTCACCCCCATCACGCACTCAGCACACAACACACCACTGACAGTACACAATGTGCCACACCCCCATCAGACACACAGAACACCACACACCACTGACAGTACACAATGTACCACACCCCCATCAGACACCCAGAACACCACACACCATTGACAGTACACAATGTACCTCACCCCCATCACGCACTCAGCACACAACACACCACTGACAGTACACAATGTGCCACACCCCCATCAGACACACAGAACACCACACACCACTGACAGTACACAATGTACCACACCCCCATGAGACACCCAGCACACCGCACACCACTGACATTACACAATGCACCACACCCCCATTAGACACCCAGCACACCGCACACCACTGACAGTACACAATGTACCACAGCCGCATCAGACACACAGAACACCACACACCACTGACAGTACACAATGCACCACACCCCCATCAGACACCCAGCACACCACACACCACTGACAGTACACAATGTACCACACCCCCATCAGACACACAGAACACCACACACCACTGACAGTACACAATGTACCACACCCCCATCAGATACCCAGCGCACCGAACACCACTGACAGTAAACAATGTGCCACACCCTCATCAGACACCCAGCACACCACACACCACTGACAGTACACAATGTACCACACCCCCATTAGGTACCCAGCTCACCACACACCACTGACAGTACACAATGTACCACACCCCCATCACGCACCCAGCTAACCGCACACCACTGACAGTACACAATGTACCTCAGCCCCATCACGCACCCAGCTAACCGCACACCACTGACAGTACACAATGTACCTCAGTCCCATCAGACACCCAGCAGACCACACACCACTGACAGTACACAATGTACCACACCCCCATCAGACACCCAGCACACCACACACCACTGACAGTACACACTGTACCACACCACCATCAGACACCCAGCACACCGCACACCACTGACAGTACACAATGTACCACACCCCCATCACGCACTCAGCACACCACACACCACTGACAGTACACAATGTACCACACCCCCATCAGACACCCAGAACACCACACACCACTGACAGTACACAAAGTACCACACCCCCATCAGATACCCAGCGCACCGCACACCACTGACAGTACACAATGTGCCACACCCTCATCAGACACCCAGCACACCACACACCACTGACAGTACACAATGTACCACACCCCCATCACGCACCCAGCTCACCGCACACCACTGACAGTACACAATGTACCACATCCCCATCAGACACCCAGCACACCGCACACCACTGACAGTACACAATGTACCACACCAACATCAGACACCCAGCACACCGCACGCCACTGACAGTACACAATGTACCACACCCCCATCAGGCACCCAGCACACCATACACCACTGACAGTACACAATGTACCACACCCACATCAGACACCCAGCACATGGCACACCACTCACAGCACACAATGTACCACACCCCCATCAGACACCCAGCACACCACACACCACTGACAGTACACAATGTACCACAGCCCCATCAGACACCCAGCACACCGCACACCACTGACAGCACACAATGTACCACAGTCCCATCAGACACCCAGCACACCTCACACCACTGACAGTACACAATGTACCACACCCCCATCAGGCACTCAGCACACCACACACCACTGACAATACACAATGTACCACACCCCCATCAGACACCCAGCACACCGCAGACCACTGACAGTACACAATGTTCCACACCCCCATCAGGCACCCAGCACACCACACACCACTGACAGTACACAATGTACCACACCCCCATCAGACACCCAGCACACCGCACACCACTGACAGTACACAATGTACCACACCCCCATCAGACACCCAGCACACCGCACACCACTGACAGTACACAATGTACCACACCCCCATCAGATACCAAGCACACCACACACCACTGACAGTACACAATGTACCACACCCCCATCACGCATTCAGCACACAACACACCACTGACAGTACAAAATGTGCCACACCCCCATCAGACACACAGAACACCACACACCACTGACAGTACACAATGTACCACACCCCCATTAAACACCCAGCACACCGCACACCACTGACAGTACACAATGCACCACACCCCCATCAGACACACAGAACACCGCACACCACTGACAGTACACAATGTACCACACCCCCATCAGATACCCAGCGCACCGAACACCACTGACAGTAAACAATGTACCACACCCCCATCAGACACCCAGCACACCACACACTACTGACAGTACACAATGTACCACACCCCCATCAGATACCCAGCGCACCGAACACCACTGACAGTAAACAATGTACCACACCCCCATCAGACACCCAGCACACCACACACCACTGACAGTACACAATGTACCACACCCCCATCAGGCACCCAGCACACCGCACACCACTGACAGTACACAATGTACCACACCCCATCAGACACCCAGCACACCACACACCACTGACAGTACTCAATGTACCACACCCCCATCAGGCACCCAGCACACCGCACACCACTGACAGTACACAATGTACCACACCCCCATCAGGCACCCAGCACACCGCACACCACTGACAGTACACAATGTACCACAACCCCATCACGCACCCAGCTAATCGCACACCACTGACAGTACACAATGTACCTCAGCCCCATCAGACACCCAGCAGACCACACACCACTGACAGTACACAATGTACCACACCCCCATCAGACACCCAGCACACCACACACCACTGATAGTACACACTGTACCACACCCCCATCAGACACCCAGCACACCGCACACCACTGACAGTACACAATGTACCACACCCCCATCACGCAGTCAGCACACCATACACCACTGACAGTACACAATGTACCACATCCCCATCAGACACCCAGCACACCGCACACCACTGACAGTAGACAATGTACCACACCCCCATCAGACACCCAGCACACCGCACGCCACTGACAGTACACAATGTACCACACCCCCATCAGGCACCCAGCACACCATACACCACTGACAGTACACAATGTACCACACCCCCATCAGACACCCAGCACACCACACACCACTGACAGTACACAATGTACCACACCCCCATCACGCAGTCAGCACACCATACACCACTGACAGTACACAATGTACCACATCCCCATCAGATACCCAGCACACCGCACACCACTGACAGTAGACAATGTACCACACTCCCATCAGACACCCAGCACACCGCACGCCACTGACAGTACACAATGTACAACACCCCCATCAGGCACCCAGCACACCATACACCACTGCCAGTACACAATGTACCACACCCCCATCAGGCACCCTGCACACCGCACACCACTGACAGTACACAATGTCCCACACCCCCATCAGACACCCAGCACACGGCACACCACTCACAGCACACAATGTACCACACCCCCATCAGACACCCAGCACACCACACACCACTGACAGTACACAATGTACCACAGCCCCATCAGACTCCCAGCACACCGCACACCACTGACAGCACACAATGTACCACAGTCCCATCAGACACCCAGCACACCTCACACCACTGACAGTACACAATGTACCACAGCCCCATCAGACAACCAGCTCACCACACACCACTGACAGTACACAATGTACCACACCCCCATCAGACAACCAGCTCACCACACACCACTGACAGTACACAATGTACCACACCCCCATCAGACACCCAGCACACTGCACACCACTGACAGTACACAATGTACCACAGCCCCATCAGACACCCAGCACACCGCACACCACTGACAGCACACAATGTACCACAGTCCCATCAGACACCCAGCACACCTCACACCACTGACAGTACACAATGTACCACACCCCCATCAGGCACCCTGCACAGTACACACCACTGACAGTACACAATGTACCACACCCCCATCAGACACCCAGCACACCATACACCACTGACAGTACACAATGTACCACACCCACATCAGACACCCAGCACATGGCACACCACTCACAGCACACAATGTACCACACCCCCATCAGACACCCAGCACACCACACACCACTGACAGTACACAATGTACCACAGCCCCATCAGACACCCAGCACACCGCACACCACTGACAGCACACAATGTACCACAGTCCCATCAGACACCCAGCACACCTCACACCACTGACAGTACACAATGTACCACACCCCCATCAGGCACTCAGCACACCACACACCACTGACAATACACAATGTACCACACCCCCATCAGACACCCAGCACACCGCAGACCACTGACAGTACACAATGTTCCACACCCCCATCAGGCACCCAGCACACCACACACCACTGACAGTACACAATGTACCACACCCCCATCAGACACCCAGCACACCGCACACCACTGACAGTACACAATGTACCACACCCCCATCAGACACCCAGCACACCGCACACCACTGACAGTACACAATGTACCACACCCCCATCAGATACCAAGCACACCACACACTACTGACAGTACACAATGTACCACACCCCCATCACGCTTTCAGCACACAACACACCACTGACAGTACAAAATGTGCCACACCCCCATCAGACACACAGAACACCACACACCACTGACAGTACACAATGTACCACACCCCCATTAGACACCCAGCACACCGCACACCACTGACAGTACACAATGCACCACACCCCCATCAGACACACAGAACACCGCACACCACTGACAGTACACAATGTACCACACCCCGATCAGATACCCAGCGCACCGAACACCACTGACAGTAAACAATGTACCACACCCCCATCAGACACCCAGCACACCACACACTACTGACAGTACACAATGTACCACACCCCCATCAGATACCCAGCGCACCGAACACCACTGACAGTAAACAATGTACCACACCCCCATCAGACACCCAGCACACCACACACCACTGACAGTACACAATGTACCACACCCCCATCAGGCACCCAGCACACCGCACACCACTGACAGTACACAATGTACCACACCCCATCAGACACCCAGCACACCACACACCACTGACAGTACTCAATGTACCACACCCCCATCAGGCACCCAGCACACCGCACACCACTGACAGTACACAATGTACCACACCCCCATCAGGCACCCAGCACACCGCACACCACTGACAGTACACAATGTACCACAACCCCATCACGCACCCAGCTAACCGCACACCACTGACAGTACACAATGTACCTCAGCCCCATCAGACACCCAGCAGACCACACACCACTGACAGTACACAATGTACCACACCCCCATCAGACACCCAGCACACCACACACCACTGATAGTACACACTGTACCACACGCCCATCAGACACCCAGCACACCGCACACCACTGACAGTACACAATGTACCACACCCCCATCACGCAGTCAGCACACCATACACCACTGACAGTACACAATGTACCACATCCCCATCAGACACCCAGCACACCGCACACCACTGACAGTAGACAATGTACCACACCCCCATCAGACACCCAGCACACCGCACGCCACTGACAGTACACAATGTACCACACCCCCATCAGGCACCCAGCACACCATACACCACTGACAGTACACAATGTACCACACCCCCATCAGACACCCAGCACACCACACACCACTGACAGTACACAATGTACCACACCCCCATCACGCAGTCAGCACACCATACACCACTGACAGTACACAATGTACCACATCCCCATCAGACACCCAGCACACCGCACACCACTGACAGTAGACAATGTACCACACCCCCATCAGACACCCAGCACACCGCACGCCACTGACAGTACACAATGTACAACACCCCCATCAGGCACCCAGCACACCATACACCACTGCCAGTACACAATGTACCACACCCCCATCAGACACTCAGCACACGGCACACCACTGACAGTACACAATGTACCACACCCCCATCAGGCACCCTGCACACCGCACACCACTGACAGTACACAATGTACCACACCCCCATCAGACACCCAGCACACGGCACACCACTCACAGCACACAATGTACCACACCCCCATCAGACACCCAGCACACCACACACCACTGACAGTACACAATGTACCACAGCCCCATCAGACTCCCAGCACACCGCACACCACTGACAGCACACAATGTACCACAGTCCCATCAGACACCCAGCACACCTCACACCACTGACAGTACACAATGTACCACAGCCCCATCAGACAACCAGCTCACCACACACCACTGACAGTACACAATGTACCACACCCCCATCAGACAACCAGCTCACCACACACCACTGACAGTACACAATGTACCACACCCCCATCAGACACCCAGCACACTGCACACCACTGACAGTACACAATGTACCACAGCTCCATCAGACACCCAGCACACCGCACACCACTGACAGCACACAATGTACCACAGTCCCATCAGACACCCAGCACACCTCACACCACTGACAGTACACAATGTACCACACCCCCATCAGGCACCCTGCACAGTACACACCACTGACAGTACACAATGTACCACACCCCCATCAGACACCCAGCACACGGCACACCACTCACAGCACACAATGTGCCACACCCCCATCAGACACCCAGCACACCGCACAGCACTGACAGTACACAATGTACCACAGCCCCATCAGACACCCAGCACACCGCACACCACTGACAGCACACAATGTACCACACCCACATCAGGTACCCAGCACACCGCACACCACTGACAGTACACAATGTACCACAGTCCCATCAGACACCCAGCACACCTCACACCACTGACAGTACACAATGTACCACAGCCCCATCAGACACCCAGCACACCGCACACCACTGACAGCACACAATGTACCACAGTCCCATCAGACACACAGAACACCACACACCACTGACAGTACACAATGTACCACACCCCCATTAGACACCCAGCACACCGCACACCACTGACAGTACACAATGCACCACACCCCATCAGACACACAGAACAGCACACACCACTGACAGTACACAATGTACCACACCCCCATCAGATACCCAGCGCACCGAACACCACTGACAGTAAACAATGTGCCACACCCTCATCAGACACCCAGCACACCACACACCACTGACAGTACACAATGTACCACACCCCCATCAGACACCCAGCTCACCGCACACCACTAACAGTACACAATGTACCACACCCCCATCACGCTCCCAGCTAACCGCACACCACTGACAGTACACAATGTACCTCAGCCCCATCAGACACCCAGCAGACCACACACCACTGACAGTACACAATGTACCACACCCCCATCAGACACCCAGCACACCACACACCATTGACAGTACACAAAGTACCACACCCCCATCAGATACCCAGCGCACCGCACACCACTGACAGTACACAATGTGCCACACCCTCATCAGACACCCAGCACACCACACACCACTGACAGTACACAATGTACCACACCCCCATCACGCACCCAGCTCACTACACACCAATGACAGTACACAATGTACCACATCCCCATCAGACACCCAGCACACCGCACACCACTGACAGTACACAATGTACCACACCCCCATCAGACACCCAGCACACCGCACGCCACTGACAGTACACAATGTACCACACCCCCATCAGACACCCAGCACACCGCACACCACTGACAGTACACAATGTACCACACCCCCATCAGACACCCAGCACACCGCACGCCACTGACAGTACACAATGTACCACACCCCCATCAGACACCCAGCACACCGCACACCACTGACAGTACACAATGTGCCACACCCCCATCAGGCACCCTGCACAGCACACACCACTGACAGTACACAATGTACCACACCCCGATCAGACACCCAGCACACCACACACCACTGACAGTACACAATGTACCACAGCCCCATCAGATACCCAGCACACCGCACACCACTGACATCACACAATGTACCACAGTCCCATCAGACACCCAGCACACCTCACACCACTGACAGTACACAATCTACCACACCCCCATCAGACACCCAGCACACCGCACACCACTGACAGTACACAATGTACCACCCCCCCCATCAGAAACCCAGCACACCGCACACCACTGACAGTACACAATGTACCACACCCCCATCAGGCACTCAGCACACCACACACCACTGACAGTACACAATGTACCACACCCCCATCAGACACCCGGCACACCGCAGACCACTGACAGTACACAATGTACCACACCCCCATCAGGCACCCAGCACACCACACACCACTGACAGTACACAATGTACCACACCCCCATCAGGCACTCTGCACACCACACACCACTGACAGTACACAATGTACCACACCCCCATCAGACACCCAGCACACCGCAGACCACTGACAGTACACAATGTACCACACCCCCATCAGGCACCCAGCACACCACACACCACTGACAGTACACAATGTACCACACCCCCATCAGACACCCAGCACACCGCACACCACTGACAGTACACAATGTACCACACTCCCATCAGACACCCAGCACACCGCACACCACTGACAGTACACAATGTACCACACCCCCATCAGATACCAAGCACACCACACACCACTGACAGTACACAATGTACCACACCCCCATCAGACACCCAGAATACCACACATCACTGACAGTACACAATGTACCTCACCCCCATCACGCACTCAGCACACAACACACCACTGACAGTACACAATGTGCCACACCCCCATCAGACACACAGAACACCACACACCACTGACAGTACACAATGTACCAGACCCCCATCAGACACCCAGCACACCACACACCACTGACAGTACACAATGTACCACACCACCATTAGACACCCAGCACACCGCACACCACTGACAGTACACAATGCACCACACCCCCATCAGACACACAGAACACCACACACCACTGACAGTACACAATGTACCTCACCCCCATCAGACACCCAGCACACCACACACCACTGACAGTACACAATGTACCACACCCCCATCAGATACCCAGCGCACCGAACACCACTGACAGTAAACAATGTGCCACACCCTCATCAGACACCCAGCACACCACACACCACTGACAGTACACAATGTACCACACCCCCATCAGGCACCCAACACACCGCACACCACTGACAGTACACAATGTACCACAACCCCATCACGCACCCAGCACACCGCACACCACTGACAGTACACAATGTACATCAGCCCCATCAGGCACCCAGCACACCACACACCACTGACAGTACACAATGTACCACACCCCCATCAGACACCCAGCACACGCACACCACTGACAGTAAACAATGTACTACACCCCCATCAGACACCCAGCACACCGCACACCACTGACAGTACACAATGTACCACACCCCCATCAGACACCCAGTTCACCGCACACCACTGACAGTACACAATGTACCTCAGCCCCATCAGACACCCAGCAGACCACACACCACTGACAGTACACAATGTACCACACCCCCATCAGACACCCAGCACACCACACACCACTGACAGTACACACTGTACCACACCCCCATCAGACACCCAGCACACTGCACACCACTGACAGTACACAATGTACCACAGCCCCATCACGCACTCAGCACACCACACACCACTGACAGTACACAATGTACCACACACCCATCAGACACCCAGAACACCACACACCACTGACAGTACACAAAGTACCACACCCCCATCAGATACCCAGCGCACCGCACACCACTGACAGTACACAATGTGCCACACCCTCATCAGACACCAAGCACACCACACACCACTGACAGTACACAATGTACCACACCCCCATCACGCACCCAGCTCACCTCACACCACTGACAGTACACAATGTACCACATCCCCATCAGACACCCAGCAAACCGCACACCACTGACAGTACACAATGTACCACACCCCCATCAGACACCCAGCACACCGCACACCACTGACAGTACACAATGTACCACACCCCCATCAGGCACCCAGCACACCATACACCACTGACAGTACACAATGTACCACACCCCCATCAGACACTCAGCACACGGCACACCACTGACAGTACACAATGTACCTCACCCCCATCAGGCACCCTGCACAGCACAC
The DNA here is from genome assembly GCF_047496885.1 of Scyliorhinus torazame. NCBI lineage: Eukaryota > Metazoa > Chordata > Chondrichthyes > Carcharhiniformes > Scyliorhinidae > Scyliorhinus > Scyliorhinus torazame. The sequence goes on from NC_092711.1 coordinate 56,073,029, forward strand.
ACCACTGACAGTACACAATGTACCACACCCACATCAGACACCCAGCACACGGCACACCACTCACAGCACACAATGTACCACACCCCCATCAGACACCCAGCACACCACACACCACTGACAGTACACAATGTACCACAGCCCCATCAGACACCCAGCACACCGCACACCACTGACAGCACACAATGTACCACAGTCCCATCAGACACCCAGCACACCTCACACCACTGACAGTACACAATGTACCACAGCCTCATCAGACAACCAGCTCACCACACACCACTGACAGTACACAATGTACCACACCCCCATCAGACAACCAGCTCACCACACACCACTGACAGTACACAATGTACCACACCCCCATCAGACACCCAGCACACTGCACACCACTGACAGTACACAATGTACCACAGCCCCATCAGACACCCAGCACACCGCACACCACTGACAGCACACAATGTACCACAGTCCCATCAGACACCCAGCACACCTCACACCACTGACAGTACACAATGTACCACACCCCCATCAGGCACCCTGCACAGTACACACCACTGACAGTACACAATGTACCACACCCCCATCAGACACCCAGCACACGGCACACCACTCACAGCACACAATGTGCCACACCCCCATCAGACACCCAGCACACCGCACACCACTGACAGTACACAATGTACCACAGCCCCATCAGAAACCCAGCACACCGCACACCACTGACAGCACACAATGTACCACACCCCCATCAGGTACCCAGCACACCGCACACCACTGACAGTACACAATGTACCACAGTCCCATCAGACACCCAGCACACCTCACACCACTGACAGTACACAATGTACCACAGCCCCATCAGACACCCAGCACACCGCACACCACTGACAGCACACAATGTACCACAGTCCCATCAGACACCCAGCACACCTCACACCACTGACAGTACACAATGTACCGCACCCCCATCAGACACCCAGCACACCGCACACCACTGACAGTACACAATGTACCACACCCCCATCAGACACCTAGCACACTGCACACCACTGACAGTACACAATGTGCCACACCCTCATCAGACACCCAGCACACCACACACCACTGACAGTACACAATGTACCACAGCCCCATCAGACACCCAGCACACCGCACACCACTGACAGTACACAATGTACCACAGCCCCATCAGACACCCAGCACACCGCACACCACTGACAGTACACAATGTACCACACCCCCATCACGCAGTCAGCACACCACACACCACTGACAGGACACAATGTACCACAGCCCCCATCAGACACCCAGCACACCACACACCACTGACAGTACACAATGTACCACACCCCCATCAGACACCCAGCACACCACACACCACTGACAGTACACAATGTACCACACCCCCATCAGACACCCAGCACACCACACACCACTGACAGTACACAATGTGCCACACCCTCATCAGACACCCAGCACACCACACACCACTGACAGTACACAATGTACTACACCCCCATCACGCACCCAGCTCACCGCACACCACTGACAATACACAATGTACCACATCCCCATCAGACACCCAGCACACCGCACACCACTGACAGTACACAATGTACCACACCCCCATCAGACACCCAGCACACCGCACGCCACTGACAGTACACAATGTACCACACCCCCATCAGGCACCCAGCACACCATACACCACTGACAGTACACAATGTACCACACCCCCATCAGACACTCAGCACACGGCACACCACTGACAGTACACAATGTACCACACCCCCATCAGGCACCCTGCACACCGCACACCACTGACAGTACACAATGTACCACACCCCCATCAGACACCGAGCACACGACACACCACTCACAGCACACAATGTACCACACCCCCATCAGACACCAAGCACACCACACACCACTGACAGTACACAATGTACCACAGCCCCATCAGACACCCAGCACACCGCACACCACTGACAGCACACAATGTACCACAGTCCCATCAGACACCCAGCACACCTCACACCACTGACAGTACACAATGTACCACAGCCCCATCAGACAACCAGCTCACCACACACCACTGACAGTACACAATGTCCCACACCCCCATCAGACAACCAGCTCACCACACACCACTGACAGTACACAATGTACCACACCCCCATCAGACACCCAGCACACTGCACACCACTGACAGTACACAATGTACCACAGCCCCATCAGACACCCAGCACACCGCACACCACTGACAGCACACAATGTACCACAGTCCCATCAGACACCCAGCACACCTCACACCACTGACAGTACACAATGTACCACACCCCCATCAGGCACCCTGCACAGTACACACCACTGACAGTACACAATGTACCACACCCCCATCAGACACCCAGCACACTGCACACCACTCACAGCACACAATGTGCCACACCCCCATCAGACACCCAGCACACCGCACACCACTGACAGTACACAATGTACCACAGCCCCATCAGACACCCAGCACACCGCACACCACTGACAGCACACAATGTACCACACCCCCATTAGGTACCCAGCACACCGCACACCACTGACAGTACACAATGTACCACACCCCCATCAGACAACCAGCTCACCACACACCACTGACAGTACACAATGTACCACACCCCCATCAGACACCCAGCACACTGCACACCACTGACAGTACACAATGTACCACAGCCCCATCAGACACCCAGCACACCGCACACCACTGACAGCACACAATGTACCACAGTCCCATCAGACACCCAGCACACCTCACACCACTGACAGTACACAATGTACCACACCCCCATCAGGCACCCTGCACAGTACACACCACTGACAGTACACAATGTACCACACCCCCATCAGACACCCAGCACACGGCACACCACTCACAGCACACAATGTGCCACACCCCCATCAGACACCCAGCACACCGCACACCACTGACAGTACACAATGTACCACAGCCCCATCAGAAACCCAGCACACCGCACACCACTGACAGCACACAATGTACCACACCCCCATCAGGTACCCAGCACACCGCACACCACTGACAGTACACAATGTACCACAGTCCCATCAGACACCCAGCACACCTCACACCACTGACAGTACACAATGTACCACAGCCCCATCAGACACCCAGCACACCGCACACCACTGACAGCACACAATGTACCACAGTCCCATCAGACACCCAGCACACCTCACACCACTGACAGTACACAATGTACCGCACCCCCATCAGACACCCAGCACACCGCACACCACTGACAGTACACAATGTACCACACCCCCATCAGACACCTAGCACACTGCACACCACTGACAGTACACAATGTGCCACACCCTCATCAGACACCCAGCACACCACACACCACTGACAGTACACAATGTACCACAGCCCCATCAGACACCCAGCACACCGCACACCACTGACAGTACACAATGTACCACAGCCCCATCAGACACCCACCACACCGCACACCACTGACAGTACACAATGTACCACACCCCCATCACGCAGTCAGCACACCACACACCACTGACAGGACACAATGTACCACAGCCCCCATCAGACACCCAGCACACCACACACCACTGACAGTACACAATGTACCACACCCCCATCAGACACCCAGCACACCACACACCACTGACAGTACACAATGTACCACACCCCCATCAGACACCCAGCACACCACACACCACTGACAGTACACAATGTGCCACACCCTCATCAGACACCCAGCACACCACACACCACTGACAGTACACAATGTACTACACCCCCATCACGCACCCAGCTCACCGCACACCACTGACAATACACAATGTACCACATCCCCATCAGACACCCAGCACACCGCACACCACTGACAGTACACAATGTACCACACCCCCATCAGACACCCAGCACACCGCACGCCACTGACAGTACACAATGTACCACACCCCCATCAGGCACCCAGCACACCATACACCACTGACAGTACACAATGTACCACACCCCCATCAGACACTCAGCACACGGCACACCACTGACAGTACACAATGTACCACACCCCCATCAGGCACCCTGCACACCGCACACCACTGACAGTACACAATGTACCACACCCCCATCAGACACCGAGCACACGGCACACCACTCACAGCACACAATGTACCACACCCCCATCAGACACCAAGCACACCACACACCACTGACAGTACACAATGTACCACAGCCCCATCAGACACCCAGCACACCGCACACCACTGACAGCACACAATGTACCACAGTCCCATCAGACACCCAGCACACCTCACACCACTGACAGTACACAATGTACCACAGCCCCATCAGACAACCAGCTCACCACACACCACTGACAGTACACAATGTCCCACACCCCCATCAGACAACCAGCTCACCACACACCACTGACAGTACACAATGTACCACACCCCCATCAGACACCCAGCACACTGCACACCACTGACAGTACACAATGTACCACAGCCCCATCAGACACCCAGCACACCGCACACCACTGACAGCACACAATGTACCACAGTCCCATCAGACACCCAGCACACCTCACACCACTGACAGTACACAATGTACCACACCCCCATCAGGCACCCTGCACAGTACACACCACTGACAGTACACAATGTACCACACCCCCATCAGACACCCAGCACACTGCACACCACTCACAGCACACAATGTGCCACACCCCCATCAGACACCCAGCACACCGCACACCACTGACAGTACACAATGTACCACAGCCCCATCAGACACCCAGCACACCGCACACCACTGACAGCACACAATGTACCACACCCCCATTAGGTACCCAGCACACCGCACACCACTGACAGTACACAATGTACCACAGTCCCATCAGACAACCAGCACACCTCACACCACTGACAGTACACAATGTACCACAGCCCCATCAGACACCCAGCACACCGCACACCACTGACAGTACACAATGCACCACACCCCCATCAGACACACAGAACACCACACACCACTGACAGTACACAATGTACCACACCCCCATCAGATACCCAGCGCACCGAACACCACTGACAGTAAACAATGTGCCACACCCTCATCAGACACCCAGCACACCACACACCACTGACAGTACACAATGTACCACACCCCTATCAGACACCCAGCTCACCGCACACCACTGACAGTACACAATGTACCACACCCCCATCACGCTCCCAGCTAACCGCACACCACTGACAGTACACAATGTACCTCAGCCCCATCAGACACCCAGCAGACCACACACCACTGACAGTACACAATGTACAACACCCCCATCAGACACCCAGCACACCACACACCACTGACAGTACACACTGTACCACACCCCCATCAGACACCCAGCACACCGCACACCACTGACAGTACACAATGTACCACACCCCCATCACGCACTCAGCACACCACACATCACTGACAGTACACAATGTACCACACCCCCATCAGACACCCAGAACACCACACACCACTGACAGTACACAAAGTACCACACCCCCATCAGATACCCAGCGCACCGCACACCACTGACAGTACACAATGTGCCACACCCTCATCAGACACCCAGCACACCACACACCATTGACAGTACACTATGTACCACACCCCCATCAGACACCCAGCACACCACACACCACTGACAGTACACCATGTACCACACCCCCATCAGACACCCAGAACACCACACACCACTGACAGTACACAAAGTACCACACCCCCATCAGACACCCAGAACACCACACACCACTGACAGTACACAATGTACCACACCCCCATCAGATACCCAGCACACCGCTCACTACTGACAGTACACAATGTACCACACCCCCATCACGCACCCAGCTCACCACACACCACTGACAGTACACAATGTACCACATCCCCATCAGACACCCAGCACACCGCACACCACTGACAGTACACAATGTACCACACCCCCATCAGACACCCAGCACACCGCACGCCACTGACAGTACACAATGTACCACACCCCCATCAGACACCCAGCACACCGCACACCACTGACAGTACACAATGTACCACACCCCCATCAGACACTCAGCACACGGCACACCACTGACAGTACACAATGTACCACACCCCCATCAGGCACCCTGCACAGCACACACCACTGACAGTACACAATGTACCACACCCCCATCACGCACCCAGCTCACCACACACCACTGACAGTACACAATGTACCACATCCCCATCAGACACCCAGCACACCGCACACCACTCACAGCACACAATGTACCACACCCCCATCAGACACCCAGCACAATACACACCACTGACAGTACACAATGTACCACAGCCCCATCAGACACCCAGCACACTTCACACCACTGACAGTACACAATGTACCATACCCCCGTCAGGCACTCAGCACACCACACACCACTGACAGTACACAATGTACCACACCCCCATCAGACACCCAGCACACCGCAGACCACTGACAGTACACAATGTACCACACCCCCATCAGGCACCCAGCACACCACACACCACTGACAGTACACAATGTACCACACCCCCATCAGACACCCAGAACACCACACACCACTGACAGTACACAATGTACCTCACCCCCATCACGCACTCAGCACACAACACACCACTGACAGTACACAATGTGCCACACCCCCATCAGACACACAGAACACCACACACCACTGACAGTACACAATGTACCACACCCCCATCAGACACCCAGCACACCGCAGACCACTGACAGTACACAATGTACCACACCCCCATCAGGCACCCAGAACACCACACACCACTGACAGTACACAATGTACCACACCCCCATCAGACACCCAGCACACCACACACCACTGACAGTACACAATGTACCACACCCCCATCAGACACCCAGAACACCGCACAACACTGACAGTACACAATGTACCTCACCCCCATCACGCACTCAGCACACAACACACCACTGACAGTACACAATGTGCCACACCCCCATCAGACACACAGAACACCACACACCACTGACAGTACACAATGTACCACACCCCCATCAGATACCCAGCGCACCGAACACCACTGACAGTAAACAATGTGCCACACCCTCATCAGACACCCAGCACACCACACACCACTGACAGTACACAATGTACCACACCCCCATCAGGCACCCAGCACACCGCACACCACTGACAGTACACAATGTACCACACCCCCATCAGGCACCCAGCACACCGCACACCACTGACAGTACACAATGTACCTCAGCCCCATCAGACACCCAGCAGACCACACACCACTGACAGTACACAATGTACCACACCCCCATCAGACACCCAGCACACCACACACCACTGACAGTACACACTGTACCACACCCCCATCAGATACCCAGCGCACCGCACACCACTGACAGTACACAATGTGCCACACCCCCATCAGGCACCCAGCACACCGCACACCACTGACAGTACACAATGTACCACAACCCCATCACGCACCCAGCTAACCACACACCACTGACAGTACACAATGTACCTCAGCCCCATCAGACACCCAGCAGACCACACACCACTGACAGTACACAATGTACCACACCCCCATCAGACACCCAGCACACCACACACCACTGACAGTACACACTGTACCACACCCCCATCAGATACCCAGCGCACCGCACACCACTGACAGTACACAATGTACCACACCCTCATCAGACACCAAGCACACCACACACCACTGACAGTACACAATGTACCACACCCCCATCACGCACCCAGCTCACCGCACACCACTGACAGTACACAATGTACCACATCCCAATCAGACACCCAGCAAACCGCACACCACTGACAGTACACAATGTACCACACCCCCATCAGACACCCAGCACACTGCACACCACTGACAGTACACAATGTACCACACCCCCATCAGGCACCCAACACACCGCAGACCACTGACAGTACACAATGTACCACACCCCCATTAGGCACCCAGCACACCACACACCACTGACAGTACACAATGTACCACACCCCCATCAGACACCCAGAACACCACACACCACTGACAGTACACAATGTACCTCACCCCCATCACGCACTCAGCACACAACACACCACTGACAGTACACAATGTGCCACACCCCCATCAGACACACAGAACACCACACACCACTGACAGTACACAATGTACCACACCCCCATCAGACACCCAGCACACCGCAGACCACTGACAGTACACAATGTACCACACCCCCATCAGGCACCCAGAACACCACACACCACTGACAGTACACAATGTACCACACCCCCATCAGACACCCAGCACACCACACACCACTGACAGTACACAATGTACCACACCCCCATCAGACACCCAGAACACCGCACAACACTGACAGTACACAATGTACCTCACCCCCATCACGCACTCAGCACACAACACACCACTGACAGTACACAATGTGCCACACCCCCATCAGACACACAGAACACCACACACCACTGACAGTACACAATGTACCACACCCCCATCAGATACCCAGCGCACCGAACACCACTGACAGTAAACAATGTGCCACACCCTCATCAGACACCCAGCACACCACACACCACTGACAGTACACAATGTACCACACCCCCATCAGGCACCCAGCACACCGCACACCACTGACAGTACACAATGTACCACACCCCCATCAGGCACCCAGCACACCGCACACCACTGACAGTACACAATGTACCTCAGCCCCATCAGACACCCAGCAGACCACACACCACTGACAGTACACAATGTACCACACCCCCATCAGACACCCAGCACACCACACACCACTGACAGTACACACTGTACCACACCCCCATCAGATACCCAGCGCACCGCACACCACTGACAGTACACAATGTGCCACACCCCCATCAGGCACCCAGCACACCGCACACCACTGACAGTACACAATGTACCACAACCCCATCACGCACCCAGCTAACCACACACCACTGACAGTACACAATGTACCTCAGCCCCATCAGACACCCAGCAGACCACACACCACTGACAGTACACAATGTACCACACCCCCATCAGACACCCAGCACACCACACACCACTGACAGTACACACTGTACCACACCCCCATCAGATACCCAGCGCACCGCACACCACTGACAGTACACAATGTACCACACCCTCATCAGACACCAAGCACACCACACACCACTGACAGTACACAATGTACCACACCCCCATCACGCACCCAGCTCACCGCACACCACTGACAGTACACAATGTACCACATCCCAATCAGACACCCAGCAAACCGCACACCACTGACAGTACACAATGTACCACACCCCCATCAGACACCCAGCACACCGCACACCACTGACAGTACACAATGTACCACACCCCCATCAGGCACCCAACACAACATACACCACTGACAGTACACAATGTACCACACCCCCATCAGACACTCAGCACACGGCACACCACTGACAGTACACAATGTACCACACCCCCATCAGGCACCCTGCACAGCACACACCACTGACAGTACACAATGTACCACACCCACATCAGACACCCAGCACTCGGCACACCACTCACAGCACACAATGTACCACACCCCCATCAGACACCCAGCACACCGCACACCACTGACAGTACACAATGTACCACACCCCCATCAGGCACCCAGCACACCATACACCACTGACAGTACACAATGTACCACACCCCCATCAGACACTCAGCACACGGCACACCACTGACAGTACACAATGTACCACACCCCCATCAGGCACCCTGCACAGCACACACCACTGACAGTACACAATGTACCACACCCACATCAGACACCCAGCACTCGGCACACCACTCACAGCACACAATGTACCACACCCCCATCAGACACCCAGCACACCGCACACCACTGACAGCACACAATGTACCACAGTCCCATCAGACACCCAGCACACCTCACACCACTGACAGTACACAATGTACCACAGCCCCATCAGACAACCAGCTCACCACACACCACTGACAGTACACAATGTACCACACCCCCATCAGACAACCAGCTCACCACACACCACTGACAGTACACAATGTACCACACCCCCATCAGACACCCAGCACACTGCACACCACTGACAGTACACAATGTACCACAGCCCCATCAGACACCCAGCACACCGCACACCACTGACAGCACACAATGTACCACAGTCCCATCAGACACCCAGCACACCTCACACCACTGACAGTACACAATGTACCACACCCCCATCAGGCACCCTGCACAGTACACACCACTGACAGTACACAATGTACCACACCCCCATCAGACACCCAGCACACGGCACACCACTCACAGCACACAATGTGCCACACCCCCATCAGACACCCAGCACACCGCACACCACTGACAGTACACAATGTACCACAGCCCCATCAGAAACCCAGCACACCGCACACCACTGACAGCACACAATGTACCACACCCCCATCAGGTACCCAGCACACCGCACACCACTGACAGTACACAATGTACCACAGTCCCATCAGGCACCCAGCACACCTCACACCACTGACAGTACACAATGTACCACAGCCCCATCAGACACCCAGCACACCGCACACCACTGACAGCACACAATGTACCACAGTCCCATCAGACACCCAGCACACCTCACACCACTGACAGTACACAATGTACCACACCCCCATCAGACACCCAGCACACCGCACACCACTGACAGTACACAATGTACCACACCCCCATCAGGCACCTAGCACACTGCACACCACTGACAGTACACAATGTGCCACACCCTCATCAGACACCCAGCACACCACACACCACTGACAGTACACAATGTACCACAGCCCCATCAGACACCCAGCACACCGCACACCACTGACAGTACACAATGTACCACACCCCCATCAGGCACCCAGCACACCGCACACCACTGACAGTACACAATGTACCACAGCCCCATCAGACACCCAGCACACCGCACACCACTGACAGTACACAATGTACCACACCCCCATCACGCAGTCACCACACCACACACCACTGACAGTACACAATGTACCACAGCCCCCATCAGACACCCAGCACACCACACACCACTGAGAGTACACAATGTACCACACCCCCATCAGACACCCAGCACACCACACACCACTGACAGTACACAATATACCACACCCCCATCAGACACCCAGCACACCACACACCACTGACAGTACACAATGTGCCACACCCTCATCAGACACCCAGCACACCACACACCACTGACAGTACACAATGTACTACACCCCCATCACGCACCCAGCTCACCGCACACCACTGACAGTACACAATGTACCACATCCCCATCAGACACCCAGCACACCGCACACCACTGACAGTACACAATGTACCACACCCCCATCAGACACCCAGCACACCGCACGCCACTGACAGTACACAATGTACCACACCCCCATCAGGCACCCAGCACACCATACACCACTGACAGTACACAATGTACGACACCCCCATCAGACACTCAGCACACGGCACACCACTGACAGTACACAATGTACCACACCCCCATCAGGCACCCTGCACACCGCACACCACTGACAGTACACAATGTACCACACCCCCATCAGACACCGAGCACACGGCACACCACTCACAGCACACAATGTACCACACCCCCATCAGACACCCAGCACACCACACACCACTGACAGTACACAATGTACCACAGCCCCATCAGACACCCAGCACACCGCACACCACTGACAGCACACAATGTACCACAGTCCCATCAGACACCCAGCACACCTCACACCACTGACAGTACACAATGTACCACAGCCCCATCAGACAACCAGCTCACCACACACCACTGACAGTACACAATGTCCCACACCCCCATCAGACAACCAGCTCACCACACACCACTGACAGTACACAATGTACCACACCCCCATCAGACACCCAGCACACTGCACACCACTGACAGTACACAATGTACCACAGCCCCATCAGACACCCAGCACACCGCACACCACTGACAGCACACAAAGTACCACAGTCCCATCAGACACCCAGCACACCTCACACCACTGACAGTACACAATGTACCACACCCCCTTCAGGCACCCTGCACAGTACACACCACTGACAGTACCCAATGTACCACACCCCCATCAGACACCCAGCACACTGCACACCACTCACAGCACACAATGTGCCACACCCCCATCAGACACCCAGCACACCGCACACTACTGACAGTACACAATGTACCACAGCCCCATCAGACACCCAGCACACCGCACACCACTGACAGCACACAATGTACCACAGTCCCATCAGACACAAAGAACACCACACACCACTGACAGTACACAATGTACCACACCCCCATTTGACACCCAGCACACCGCACACCACTGACAGTACACAATGCACCACACCCCCATCAGACACACAGAACACCACACACCACTGACAGTACACAATGTACCACACCCCCATCAGATACCCAGCGCACCGAACACCACTGACAGTAAAGAATGTGCCACACCCTCATCAGACACCCAGCACACCACACACCACTGACAGTACACAATGTACCACACCCCTATCAGACACCCAGCTCACCGCACACCACTGACAGTACACAATGTACCACACCCCCATCACGCTCCCAGCTAACCGCACACCACTGACAGTACACAATGTACCTCAGCCCCATCAGACACCCAGCAGACCACACACCACTGACAGTACACAATGTACCACACCCCCATCAGACACCCAGCACACCACACACCACTGACAGTACACACTGTACCACACCCCCATCAGACACCCAGCACACCGCACACCACTGACAGTACACAATGTACCACACCCCCATCACGCACTCAGCACACCGCACACCACTGACAGTACACAATGTACCACACCCCCATCACGCACCCAGCACACCGCACACCACTGACAGTACACAATGTACCACACCCCCATCAGACACCCAGAACACCACACACCACTGACAGTACACAAAGTACCACACCCCCATCAGATACCCAGCGCACCGCACACCACTGACAGTACACAATGTGCCACACCCTCATCAGACACCCAGCACACCACACACCATTGACAGTACACTATGTACCACACCCCCATCAGACACCCAGCACACCACACACCACTGACAGTACACCATGTACCACACCCCCATCAGACACCCAGAACACCACACACCACTGACAGTACACAAAGTACCACACCCCCATCAGACACCCAGAACACCACACACCACTGACAGTACACAATGTACCACACCCCCATCAGATACCCAGCACACCGCTCACCACTGACAGTACACAATGTACCACACCCCCAGCAGACACCCAGCACACTGCACACCACTGACAGTACACAATGTACCACAGCCCCATCAGACACCCAGCACACCGCACACCACTGACAGCACACAATGTACCACAGTCCCATCAGACACCCAGCACACCTCACACCACTGACAGTACACAATGTACCACACCCCCTTCAGGCACCCTGCACAGTACACACCACTGACAGTACACAATGTACCACACCCCCATCAGACACCCAGCACACTGCACACCACTCACAGCACACAATGTGCCACACCCCCATCAGACACCCAGCACACCGCACACCACTGACAGTACACAATGTACCACAGCCCCATCAGACACCCAGCACACCGCACACCACTGACAGCACACAATGTACCACAGTCCCATCAGACACACAGAACACCACACACCACTGACAGTACACAATGTACCACACCCCCATTTGACACCCAGCACACCGCACACCACTGACAGTACACAATGCACCACACCCCCATCAGACACACAGAACACCACACACCACTGACAGTACACAATGTACCACACCCCCATCAGATACCCAGCGCACCGAACACCACTGACAGTAAACAATGTGCCACACCCTCATCAGACACCCAGCACACCACACACCACTGACAGTACACAATGTACCACACCCCTATCAGACACCCAGCTCACCGCACACCACTGACAGTACACAATGTACCACACCCCCATCACGCTCCCAGCTAACCGCACACCACTGACAGTACACAATGTACCTCAGCCCCATCAGACACCCAGCAGACCACACACCACTGACAGTACACAATGTACCACACCCCCATCAGACACCCAGCACACCACACACCACTGACAGTACACACTGTACCACACCCCCATCAGACACCCAGCACACCGCACACCACTGACAGTACACAATGTACCACACCCCCATCACGCACTCAGCACACCACACACCACTGACAGTACACAATGTACCACACCCCCATCAGACACCCAGAACACCACACACCACTGACAGTACACAAAGTACCACACCCCCATCAGATACCCAGCGCACCGCACACCACTGACAGTACACAATGTGCCACACCCTCATCAGACACCCAGCACACCACACACCATTGACAGTACACTATGTACCACACCCCCATCAGACACCCAGCACACCACACACCACTGACAGTACACCATGTACCACACCCCCATCAGACACCCAGAACACCACACACCACTGACAGTACACAAAGTACCACACCCCCATCAGACACCCAGAACACCACACACCACTGACAGTACACAATGTACCACACCCCCATCAGATACCCAGCACACCGCTCACCACTGACAGTACACAATGTACCACACCCCCATCACGCACCCAGCTCACCACACACCACTGACAGTACACAATGTACCACATCCCCATCAGACACCCAGCACACCGCACACCACTGACAGTACACAATGTACCACACCCCCATCAGACACCCAGCACACCGCACGCCACTGACAGTACACAATGTACCACACCCCCATCAGACACCCAGCACACCGCACACCACTGACAGTACACAATGTACCACACCCCCATCAGACACTCAGCACACGGCACACCACTGACAGTACACAATGTACCACACCCCCATCAGGCACCCTGCACAGCACACACTACTGACAGTACACAATGTACCACACCCACATCAGACACCCAGCACACTGCACACCACTGACAGTACACAATGTACCACAGCCCCATCAGGGACCCAGCACACCGCACACCACTGACAGTACACAATGTACCACACCCCCATCAGACACCCAGCACACCGCAGACCACTGACAGTACACAATGTACCACACCCCCATCAGGCACCCAGCACACCACACACCACTGACAGTACACAATGTACCACACCCCCATCAGACACCCAGCACACCGCACACCACTGACAGTACACAATGTACCACACCCCCATCAGACACCCAGCACACCGCACACCACTGACAGTACACAATGTACCACACCATCAGACACCCAGCACACCGCACACCACTGACAGTACACAATGTACCACACCCCCATCAGATACCCAGCACACCGCACACCACTGACAGTACACAATGTACCACACCCCCATCAGATACCAAGCACACCACACACCACTGACAGTACACAATGTACCACACCCCCATCAGACACCCAGAACACCACACACCACTGACAGTACACAATGTACCTCACCCCCATCACGCACTCAGCACACAACACACCACTGACAGTACACAATGTGCCATACCCCCATCAGACACACAGAACACCACACACCACTGACAGTACACAATGTACCACACCACCATTAGACACCCAGCACACCGCACACCACTGACAGTACACAATGCACCACACCCCCATCAGACACCCAGCACACCACACACCACTGACAGTACACAATGTACCACACCCCCATCAGATACCCAGCGCACCGAACACCACTGACAGTAAACAATGTGCCACACCCTCATCAGACACCCAGCACACCACACACCACTGACAGTACACAATGTACCACACCCCCATCAGGCACCCAGCACACCGCACACCACTGACAGTACACAATGTACCACACCCCCATCAGGCACCCAGCACACCGCACACCACTGACAGTACACAATGTACCACACCCACATCAGGCACCCAGCACACCGCACACCACTGACAGTACACAATGTACCACAACCCCATCACGCACCCAGCTAACCGCACACCACTGACAGTACACAATGTACCTCAGCCCCATCAGACACCCAGCAGACCACACACCACTGACAGTACACAATGTACCACACCCCCATCAGACACCCAGCACACCACACACCACTGACAGTACACACTGTACCACACCCCCATCAGACACCCAGCACACCGCACACCACTGACAGTACACAATGTACCACACCCCCATCACGCACTCAGCACACCACACACCACTGACAGTACGCAATGTACCACACCCCCATCAGACACCCAGAACACCACACACCACTGACAGTACACAAAGTACCACACCCCCATCAGATACCCAGCGCACCGCACACCACTGACAGTACACAATGTGCCACACCCTCATCAGACACCCAGCACACCGCACACCACTGACAGTACACAATGTACCACAGTCCCATCAGACACCCAGCTCACCACACACCACTGACAGTACACAATGTGCCACACCCTCATCAGACACCCAGCACACCACACACCACTGACAGTACACAATGTACCACACCCCTATCAGACACCCAGCTCACCGCACACCACTGACAGTACACAATGTACCACACCCCCATCACGCTCCCAGCTAACCGCACACCACTGACAGTACACAATGTACCTCAGCCCCATCAGACACCCAGCAGACCACACACCACTGACAGTACACAATGTACCACACCCCCATCAGACACCCAGCACACCACACACCACTGACAGTACACACTGTACCACACCCCCATCAGACACCCAGCACACCGCACACCACTGACAGTACACAATGTACCACACCCCCATCACGCACTCAGCACACCACACACCACTGACAGTACACAATGTACCACACCCCCATCAGACACCCAGAACACCACACACCACTGACAGTACACAAAGTACCACACCCCCATCAGATACCCAGCGCACCGCACACCACTGACAGTACACAATGTGCCACACCCTCATCAGACACCCAGCACACCACACACCATTGACAGTACACTATGTACCACACCCCCATCAGACACCCAGCACACCACACACCACTGACAGTACACCATGTACCACACCCCCATCAGACACCCAGAACACCACACACCACTGACAGTACACAAAGTACCACACCCCCATCAGACACCCAGAACACCACACACCACTGACAGTACACAATGTACCACACCCCCATCAGATACCCAGCACACCGCTCACCACTGACAGTACACAATGTACCACACCCCCATCAGACACCCAGCACACTGCACACCACTGACAGTACACAATGTACCACAGCCCCATCAGACACCCAGCACACCGCACACCACTGACAGCACACAATGTACCACAGTCCCATCAGACACCCAGCACACCTCATACCACTGACAGTACACAATGTACCACACCCCCTTCAGGCACCCTGCACAGTACACACCACTGAAAGTACACAATGTACCACACCCCCATCAGACACCCAGCACACTGCACACCACTCACAGCACACAATGTGCCACACCCCCATCAGACACCCAGCACACCGCACACCACTGACAGTACACAATGTACAACAGCCCCATCAGACACCCAGCACACCGCACACCACTGACAGCACACAATGTACCACAGTCCCATCAGACACACAGAACACCACACACCACTGACAGTACACAATGTACCACACCCCCATTTGACACCCAGCACACCGCACACCACTGACAGTACACAATGCACCACACCCCCATCAGACACACAGAACACCACACACCACTGACAGTACACAATGTACCACACCCCCATCAGATAACCAGCGCACCGAACACCACTGACAGTAAACAATGTGCCACACCCTCATCAGACACCCAGCACACCACACACCACTGACAGTACACAATGTACCACACCCCTATCAGACACCCAGCTCACCGCACACCACTGACAGTACACAATGTACCACACCCCCATCAGATACCCAGCGCACCGAACACCACTGACAGTAAACAATGTGCCACACCCTCATCAGACACCCAGCACACCACACACCACTGACAGTACACAATGTACCACACCCCTATCAGACACCCAGCACACCGCACACCACTGACAGTACACAATGTACCTCAGCCCCATCAGACACCCAGCAGACCACACACCACTGACAGTACACAATGTACCACACCCCCATCAGACACCCAGCACACCGCACACCACTGACAGTACACACTGTACCACACCCCCATCAGACACCCAGCACACCGCACACCACTGACAGTACACAATGTACCACACCCCCATCACGCACTCAGCACACCACACACCACTGACAGTACACAATGTACCACACCCCCATCAGACACCCAGAACACCACACACCACTGACAGTACACAAAGTACCACACCCCCATCAGATACCCAGCGCACCGCACACCACTGACAGTACACAATGTGCCACACCCTCATCAGACACCCAGCACACCACACACCATTGACAGTACACTATGTACCACACCCCCATCAGACACCCAGCACACCACACACCACTGACAGTACACCATGTACCACACCCCCATCAGACACCCAGAACACCACACACCACTGACAGTACACAAAGTACCACACCCCCATCAGACACCCAGAACACCACACACCACTGACAGTACACAATGTACCACACCCCCATCAGATACCCAGCACACCGCTCACCACTGACAGTACACAATGTACCACACCCCCATCACGCACCCAGCTCACCACACACCACTGACAGTACACAATGTACCACATCCCCATCAGACACCCAGCACACCGCACACCACTGACAGTACACAATGTACCACACCCCCATCAGACACCCAGCACACCGCACGCCACTGACAGTACACAATGTACCACACCCCCATCAGACACCCAGCACACCGCACACCACTGACAGTACACAATGTACCACACCCCCATCAGACACTCAGCACACGGCACACCACTGACAGTACACAATGTACCACACCCCCATCAGGCACCCTGCACAGCACACACTACTGACAGTACACAATGTACCACATCCACATCAGACACCCAGCACACTGCACACCACTGACAGTACACAATGTACCACAGCCCCATCAGGGACCCAGCACACCGCACACCACTGACAGTACACAATGTACCACACCCCCATCAGACACCCAGCACACCGCAGACCACTGACAGTACACAATGTTCCACACCCCCATCAGGCACCCAGCACACCACACACCACTGACAGTACACAATGTACCACACCCCCATCAGACACCCAGCACACCGCACACCACTGACAGTACACAATGTACCACACCCCCATCAGACACCCAGCACACCGCACACCACTGACAGTACACAATGTACCACACCATCAGACACCCAGCACACCGCACACCACTGACAGTACACAATGTACCACACCCCCATCAGATACCCAGCACACCGCACACCACTGACAGTACACAATGTACCACACCCCCATCAGATACCAAGCACACCACACACCACTGACAGTACACAATGTACCACACCCCCATCAGACACCCAGAACACCACACACCACTGACAGTACACAATGTACCTCACCCCCATCACGCACTCAGCACACAACACACCACTGACAGTACACAATGTGCCATACCCCCATCAGACACACAGAACACCACACACCACTGACAGTACACAATGTACCA
Organism: Scyliorhinus torazame; assembly: GCF_047496885.1. NCBI lineage: Eukaryota > Metazoa > Chordata > Chondrichthyes > Carcharhiniformes > Scyliorhinidae > Scyliorhinus > Scyliorhinus torazame. The sequence goes on from NC_092711.1 coordinate 56,093,016, forward strand.
CACCACCATTAGACACCCAGCACACCGCACACCACTGACAGTACACAATGCACCACACCCCCATCAGACACCCAGCACACCACACACCACTGACAGTACACAATGTACCACACCCCCATCAGATACCCAGCGCACCGAACACCACTGACAGTAAACAATGTGCCACACCCTCATCAGACACCCAGCACACCACACACCACTGACAGTACACAATGTACCACACCCCCATCAGGCACCCAGCACACCGCACACCACTGACAGTACACAATGTACCACCCCCCCATCAGGCACCCAGCACACCGCACACCACTGACAGTACACAATGTACCACACCCCCATCAGGCACCCAGCACACCGCACACCACTGACAGTACACAATGTACCACAACCCCATCACGCACCCAGCTAACCGCACACCACTGACAGTACACAATGTACCTCAGCCCCATCAGACACCCAGCAGACCACACACCACTGACAGTACACAATGTACCACACCCCCATCAGACACCCAGCACACCACACACCACTGACAGTACACACTGTACCACACCCCCATCAGACACCCAGCACACCGCACACCACTGACAGTACACAATGTACCACACCCCCATCACGCACTCAGCACACCACACACCACTGACAGTACGCAATGTACCACACCCCCATCAGACACCCAGAACACCACACACCACTGACAGTACACAAAGTACCACACCCCCATCAGATACCCAGCGCACCGCACACCACTGACAGTACACAATGTGCCACACCCTCATCAGACACCCAGCACACCGCACACCACTGACAGTACACAATGTACCACAGTCCCATCAGACACCCAGCTCACCGCACACCACTGACAGTACACAATGTACCACATCCCCATCAGACACCCAGCACACCGCACACCACTGACAGTACACAATGTACCACACCCCCATCAGACACCCAGCACACCGCACACCACTGACAGTACACAATGTACCACACCCCCATCAGGCACCCTGCACAGCACACACCACTGACAGTACACAATGTACCACACCCACATCAGACACCCAGCACACTTCACACCACTGACAGTACACAATGTACCACACCCCCATCAGGCACTCAGCACACCACACACCACTGACAGTACACAATGTACCACACCCCCATCAGACACCCAGCACACCGCAGACCACTGACAGTACACAATGTACCACACACCCATCAGGCACCCAGCACACCACACACCACTGACAGTACACAATGTACCACACCCCCATCAGACAGCCAGCACACCGCACACCACTGACAGTACACAATGTACCACACCCCCATCAGACACCCAGCACACCGCACACCACTGACAGTACACAATGTACCACACCATCAGACACCCAGCACACCGCACACCACTGACAGTACACAATGTACCACACCCCCATCAGATACCCAGCACACCGCACACCACTGACAGTACACAATGTACCACACCCCCATCAGATACCAAGCACACCACACACCACTGACAGTACACAATGTACCACACCCCCATCAGACACCCAGAACACCACACACCACTGACAGTACACAATGTACCTCACCCCCATCACGCACTCAGCACACTACACACCACTGACAGTACACAATGTGCCATACCCCCATCAGACACACAGAACACCACACACCACTGACAGTACACAATGTACCACACCACCATTAGACACCCAGCACACCGCACACCACTGACAGTACACAATGCACCACACCCCCATCAGACACCCAGCACACCACACACCACTGACAGTACACAATGTACCACACCCCCATCAGATACCCAGCGCACCGAACACCACTGACAGTAAACAATGTGCCACACCCTCATCAGACACCCAGCACACCACACACCACTGACAGTACACAATGTACCACACCCCCATCAGGCACCCAGCACACCGCACACCACTGACAGTGCACAATGTACCACACCCCCATCAGGCACCCAGCACACCGCACACCACTGACAGTACACAATGTACCACACCCCCATCAGGCACCCAGCACACCGCACACCACTGACAGTACACAATTTTCCACAACCCCATCACGCACCCAGCTAACCGCACACCACTGACAGTACACAATGTACCTCAGCCCCATCAGACACCCAGCAGACCACACACCACTGACAGTACACAATGTACCACACCCCCATCAGACACCCAGCACACCACACACCACTGACAGTACACACTGTACCACACCCCCATCAGACACCCAGCACACCGCACACCACTGACAGTACACAATGTACCACACCCCCATCACGCACTCAGATCACCACACACCACTGACAGTACGCAATGTACCACACCCCCATCAGACACCCAGAACACCACACACCACTGACAGTACACAAAGTACCACACCCCCATCAGATACCCAGCGCACCGCACACCACTGACAGTACACAATGTGCCACACCCTCATCAGACACCCAGCACACCGCACACCACTGACAGTACACAATGTACCACAGTCCCATCAGACACCCAGCTCACCGCACACCACTGACAGTACACAATGTACCACATCCCCATCAGACACCCAGCACACCGCACACCACTGACAGTACACAATGTACCACACCCCCATCAGACACCCAGCACACCGCACACCACTGACAGTACACAATGTACCACACCCCCATCAGGCACCCAGCACACCATACACCACTGACAGTACACAATGTACCACACCCCCATCAGACACTCAGCACACGGCACACCACTGACAGTACACAATGTACCACACCCCCATCAGGCACCCTGCACAGCACACACCACTGACAGTACACAATGTACCACACCCACATCAGACACCCAGCACACGGCACACCACTCACAGCACACAATGTACCACACCCCCATCAGACACCCAGCACACCACACACCACTGACAGTACACAATGTACCACAGCCCCATCAGACACCCAGCACACCGCACACCACTGACAGCACACAATGTACCACAGTCCCATCAGACACCCAGCACACCTCACACCACTGACAGTACACAATGTACCACACCCCCATCAGACACCCAGCACACGGCACAACACTCACAGCACACAATGTGCCACACCCCCATCAGACACCCTGCACACCGCACACCACTGACAGTACACAATGTACGACAGCCCCATCAGACACCCAGCACACCGCACACCACTGACAGCACACAATGTATCACACCCCCATCAGGTACCCAGCACACCGCACACCACTGACAGTACACAATGTACCACAGTCCCATCAGACACCCAGCACACCTCACACCACTGACAGTACACAATGTACCACAGCCCCATCAGACACCCAGCACACCGCACACCACTGACAGTACACAATGTACCACACCCCCATCAGACACCCAGTACACTGCACACCACTGACAGTACACAATGTGCCACACCCTCATCAGACACCCAGCACACCACACACCACTGAAAGTACACAATGTACCACAGCCCCATCAGACACCCAGCACACCGCACACCACTGACAGTACACAATGTACCACACCCCCATCAGGCACCCAGCACACCGCACACCACTGACAGTATACAATGTACCACAGCCCCATCAGACACCCAGCACACCGCACACCACTGACAGCACACAATGTACCATATCCCCATCAGACACCCAGCACACCACACACCATTGACAGTACACAATGTACCACACCCCCATCAGACACCCAGCACACCACACACCACTGACAGTACACAATGTACCACACCCCCATCAGGCACTTAGCACACCACACACCTCTGACAGTACACAATGTACCACACCCCCATCAGGCACACAGCAAACCGCACACCACTGACAGTACACAGTGTACCACACCCCCATCAGATACCAAGCACACCGCACACCACTGACAGTACACAGTGTACCCACAGCCCCATCAGACACCCAGCACACCACACTCCACTGAGAGTACACAATGTACCACCCCCCCATCAGGGACACAGCACACCGCACACCACTGACAGTACACAATGTACCACCCCCCCATCAGGCACCCAGCACACCGCACACCACTGACAGTACACAATGTACCACACCCCCATCAGACACCCAGCACACCGCACACCAGTGACATTACACAATGTACCACAGCCCCACCAGACACCCAGCGCACCACACACCACTGACAGTACACAATGTACCACACCCCCATCAGACACCCAGCACACCACACACCACTGACAGTACACAATGTACCACACCCCCATCAGGCACCCAGCACCACACACCACTGACAGTACACAATGTACCACAGCCCCATCAGACACCCAGCTCACCGCACACCACTGACAGTACACAATGTACCACACCCCCAGCAGATACCAAGCACACCGCACACCACTGACAGTACACAATGTACCCACAGCCCCATCAGACACCCAGCACACCACACACCACTGACAGTACACAATGTACCACACCCCCATCAGGCACCCAGCACACCGCACACCACTGACAGTACACAATGTACCACAGCCCCATCAGACACCCAGCACACCGCACACCACTGACAGTACACAATGTACCATATCCCCATCAGACACCCAGCACACCACACACCACTGACAGTACACAATGTACCACACCCCCATCAGACACCCAGCACACCACACACCACTGACAGTACACAATGTACCACACCCCCATCAGGCACACAGCAAACCGCACACCACTGACAGTACACAATGTACCACACCCCCATCAGGCACCCAGCACACCGCACACCACTGACAGTACACAATGTACCACCCCCCCATCAGGGACACAGCACACCGCACACCACTGACAGTACACAATGTACCACCCCCCCTAATCAGGCACCCAGCACACCGCACACCACTGACAGTACACAATGTACCACACCCCCATCAGACACCCAGCACACCGCACACCAGTGACATTACACAATGTACCACACCACCATTAGACACCCAGCACACCGCACACCACTGACAGTACACAATGCACCACACCCCCATCAGACACCCAGCACACCACACACCACTGACAGTACACAATGTACCACACCCCCATCAGATACCCAGCGCACCGAACACCACTGACAGTAAACAATGTGCCACACCCTCATCAGACACCCAGCACACCACACACAATGTACCACACCCCCATCAGGCACCCAGTACACCGCACACCACTGACAGTACACAATGTACCACACCCCCATCAGGCACCCAGCACACCGCACACCACTGACAGTACACAATGTACCACACCCCCATCAGGCACGCAGCACACCGCACACCACTGACAGTACACAATGTACCACAACCCCATCACGCACCCAGCTAACCGCACACCACTGACAGTACACAATGTACCTCAGCCCCATCAGACACCCAGCAGACCACACACCACTGACAGTACACAATGTACCACACCCCCATCAGACACCCAGCACACCACACACCACTGACAGTACACACTGTACCACACCCCCATCAGACACCCAGCACACCGCACACCACTGAAAGTACACAATGTACCACACCCCCATCACGCACTCAGATCCCCACACACCACTGACAGTACGCAATGTACCACACCCCCATCAGACACCCAGAACACCGCACACCACTGACAGTACACAATGTACCACACCCCCATCAGGCACCCAGCACACCGCACACCACTGACAGTACACAATGTACCACAGTCCCATCAGACACCCAGCTCACCGCACACCACTGACAGTACACAATGTACCACATCCCCATCAGACACCCAGCACACCGCACACCACTGACAGTACACAATGTACCACACCCCCATCAGACACCCAGCACACCGCAAACCACTGACAGTACACAATGTACCACACCACCATCAGGCACCCAGCACACCATACACCACTGACAGTACACAATGTACCACACCCCCATCAGACACTCAGCACACGGCACACCACTGACAGTACACAATGTACCACACCCCCATCAGGCACCCTGCACAGCACACACCACTGACAGTACACAATGTACCACACCCACATCAGACACCCAGCACACGGCACACCACTCACAGCACACAATGTACCCCACCCCCATCAGACACCCAGCACACCACACACCACTGACAGTACACAATGTACCACAGCCCCATCAGACACCCAGCACACCGCACACCACTGACAGCACACAATGTACCACAGTCCCATCAGACACCCAGCACACCTCACACCACTGACAGTACACAATGTACCACAGCCCCATCAGACACCCAGCACACCGCACACCACTGACAGTACACAATGTACCACACCCCCATCAGACACCCAGCACACGGCACACCACTCACAGCACACAATGTGCCACACCCCCATCAGACACCCAGCACACCGCACACCACTGACAGTACACAATGTACCACAGCCCCATCAGACACCCAGCACACCGCACACCACTGACAGCACACAATGTATCACACCCCCATCAGGTACCCAGCACACCGCACACCACTGACAGTACACAATGTACCACAGTCCCATCAGACACACAGCACACCTCACACCACTGACAGTACACAATGTACCACAGCCCCATCAGACACCCAGCACACCGCACACCACTGACAGTACACAATGTACCACACCCCCATCAGACACCCAGCACACTGCACACCACTGACAGTACACAATGTGCCACACCCTCATCAGACACCCAGCACACCACACACCACTGAAAGTACACAATGTACCACAGCCCCATCAGACACCCAGCACACCGCACACCACTGACAGTACACAATGTACCACACCCCCATCAGGCACCCAGCACACCGCACACCACTGACAGTACACAATGTACCACAGCCCCATCAGACACCCAGCACACCGCACACCACTGACAGCACACAATGTACCATATCCCCATCAGACACCCAGCACACCACACACCATTGACAGTACACAATGTACCACACCCCCATCAGACACCCAGCACACCACACACCACTGACAGTACACAATGTACCACACCCCCATCAGGCACTTAGCACACCACACACCTCTGACAGTACACAATGTACCACACCCCCATCAGGCACACATCAAACCGCACACCACTGATAGTACACAGTGTACCACACCCCCATCAGATACCAAGCACACCGCACACCACTGACAGTACACAGTGTACCCACTGCCCCATCAGACACCCAGCACACCACACACCACTGACAGTACACAATGTACCACCCCCCCATCAGGGACACAGCACACCGCACACCACTGACAGTACACAATGTACCACCCCCCCATCAGGCACCCAGCACACCGCACACCACTGACAGTACACAATGTACCACACCCCCATCAGACACCCAGCACACCGCACACCAGTGACATTACACAATGTACCACAGCCCCACCAGACACCCAGCGCACCACACACCACTGACAGTACACAATGTACCACACCCCCATCAGACACCCAGCACACCACACACCACTGACAGTACACAATGTACCACACCCCCATCAGGCACCCAGCACCACACACCACTGACAGTACACAATGTACCACAGCCCCATCAGACACCCAGCTCACCGCACACCACTGACAGTACACAATGTACCACACCCCCAGCAGATACCAAGCACACCGCACACCACTGACAGTACACAATGTACCCACAGCCCCATCAGACACCCAGCACACCACACACCACTGACAGTACACAATGTACCACACCCCCATCAGGCACCCAGCACACCGCACACCACTGACAGTACACAATGTACCACAGCCCCATCAGACACCCAGCACACCGCACACCACTGACAGTACACAATGTACCATATCCCCATCAGACACCCAGCACACCACACACCACTGACAGTACACAATGTACCACACCCCCATCAGACACCCAGCACACCACACACCACTGACAGTACACAATGTACCACACCCCCATCAGGCACACAGCAAACCGCACACCACTGACAGTACACAATGTACCACCCCCCCATCAGGCACCCAGCACACCGCACACCACTGACAGTACACAATGTACCACCCCCCCATCAGGGACACAGCACACCGCACACCACTGACAGTACACAATGTACCACCCCCCCCATCAGGCACCCAGCACACCGCACACCACTGACAGTACACAATGTACCACACCCCCATCAGACACCCAGCACACCGCACACCAGTGACATTACACAATGTACCACAGCCCCATCAGACACCCAGCGCACCACACACCACTGACAGTACACAATGTACCACACCCCCATCAGACACCCAGCACACCACACACCACTGACAGTACACAATGTACCACAGCCCCATCAGACACCCAGCTCACCGCACACCACTGACAGTACACAATGTACCACACCCCCAGCAGATACAAAGCACACCGCACACCACTGACAGTACACAATGTACCCACAGCCCCATCAGACACCCAGCACACCACACACCACTGACAGTACACAATGTACCACCCCCCCATCAGGGACACAGCACACCGCACACCACTGACAGTACACAATGTACCACCCCCCCATCAGGCACCCAGCACACCGCACACCACTGACAGTACACAATGTACCCACAGCCCCATCAGACACCCAGCACACCACACACCACCGACAGTACACAATGTACCACCCCCCCATCAGACACCCAGCACACCACACACCACTGACAGTACACAATGTACCACCCCCCCATCAGACACCCAGCACACCGCACACCACTGACAGCACACAATATACCACAGTCCCATCAGACACCCAGCACACCGCACACCACTGACAGTACACAATGTACTACACCCCCATCAGGCGCACAGCAAACCGCACACCACTGACAGTACACAATGTACCACACCCCCATCAGACACCCAGCGCACCACACACCACTGACAGTACACAATGTACCACACCCCCATCAGGCGCACAGCAAACCACACACCACTGACAGTACACAATGTACCACACCCCCATCAGACACCCAGCACACCGCACACCACTGACAGTACACAATGTACCACAGCCCCATCAGACACCCAGCACACCACACACCACTGACTGTACAGAATGTACCACACCCCCATCAGACACCCAGCACACCGCACACCACTGACAGTACACAATTTACCACACCCCCATCAGACACCCAGAACACCACACACCACTGACAGTGCACAATGTACCTCACCCCCATCACGCACTCTGCACACAACACACCACTGACAGTACACAATGTGCCACACCCCCATCAGACACACAGAACACCACACACCACTGACAGTACACAATGTACCACACCCCCATTAGACACCCAGCACATCGCACACCACTGACAGTACACAATGTACCACACCCCCATCAGATACCCAGCGCACCGAACACCACTGACAGTAAACAATGTGCCACAACCTCATCAGACACCCAGCACACCACACACCACTGACAGTACACAATGTACCACACCCCCATCAGGCACCCAGCACACCGCACACTACTGACAGTACACAATGTACCACACCCCCATCAGGCACCCAGCACACCACTGACAGTACACAATGTACCACACCCCCATCAGGCACCCAGCACACCTGACACCACTGACAGTACACAATGTACCACACCCCCATCAGGCACACAGCACACCGCACACCACTGACAGTACACAATGTACCACACCCCCATCAGGCACCCAGCACACCGCACACCACTGACAGTACACAATGTACCACAACCCCATCACGCACCCAGCTAACCGCACACCACTGACAGTACACAATGTACCACACCCCCATCAGGCACCCAGAACACCACACACCACTGACAATACACAAAGTACCACACCCCCATCAGATACCCAGCGCACCGCACACCACTGACAGTACACAATGTGCCACACCCTCATCAGACACCCAGCACACCACACACCACTGACAGTACAAAATGTACCACATCCCCATCAGATACCCAGCACACCACACACCACTGACAGTACACAATGTACCACACCCCCATCAGATACCCAGCGCACCGCACACCATTGACAGTACACAATGTGCCACACCCTCATCAGACACCCAGCACACCGCACGCCACTGACAGTACACAATGTACCACACCCCCATCAGGCACCCAGCACACCATACACCACTGACAGTACACAATGTACCACACCCCCATCAGACACTCAGCACACGGCACACCACTGACAGTACACAATGTACCACACCCCCATCAGGCACCCTGCACAGCACACACCACTGACAGTACACAATGTACCACACCCACATCAGACACCCAGCACACGGCACACCACTCACAGCACACAATGTACCACACCCCCATCAGACACCCAGCACACCACACACCACTGACAGTACACAATGTACCACAGCCCTATCAGACACCCAGCACACCGCACACCACTGACAGCACACAATGTACCACAGTCCCATCAGACACCCAGCACACCTCACACCACTGACAGTACACAATGTACCACAGCCCCATCAGACAACCAGCTCACCACACACCACTGACAGTACACAATGTACCACACCCCCATCAGACAACCAGCTCACCACACACCACTGACAGTACACAATGTACCACACCCCCATCAGACACCCAGCACACTGCACACCACTGACAGTACACAATGTACCACAGCCCCATCAGACACCCAGCACACCACTGACAGCATACAATGTACCACAGTCCCATCAGACACCCAGCACACCTCACACCACTGACAGTACACAATGTACCACACCCCCATCAGGCACCCTGCACAGTACACACCACTGACAGTACACAATGTACAACACCCCCATCAGACACCCAGCACACGGCACACCAGTCACAGCACACAATGTGCCACACCCCGATCAGACACCCAGCACACCGCACACCACTGACAGTACACAATGTACCACAGCCCCATCAGACACCCAGCACACCGCACACCACTGACAGCACACAATGTACCACACCCCCATCAGGTACCCAGCACACCACACACCACTGACAGTGCACAATGTACCACAGTCCCATCAGACACCCAGCACACCTCACACCACTGACAGTACACAATGTACCACAGCCCCATCAGACACCCAGCACACCGCACACCACTGACAGCACACAATGTACCACAGTCCCATCAGACACCCAGCACACCTCACACCACTGACAGTACACAATGTACCACACCCCCATCAGACACCCAGCACACCGCACACCACTGACAGTACACAATGTACCACACCCCCATCAGACACCCAGCACACTGCACACCACTGACAGTGCACAATGTGCCACACCCTCATCAGACACCCAGCACACCACACACCACTGACAGTACACAATGTACCACAGCCCCATCAGACACCCAGCACACCGCACACCACTGACAGTACACAATGTACCACACCCCCATCAGGCACCCAGCACACCGCACACCACTGACAGTACACAATGTACCACAGCCCCATCAGATACCCAGCACACCGCACACCACTGACAGTACACAATGTACCATATCCCCATCAGACACCCAGCACACCACACACCACTGACAGTACACAATGTACCACCCCCCCATCAGGGACACAGCACACCGCACACCACTGACAGTACACAATGTACCACCCCCCCATCAGGCACACAGCACACCGCACACCACTGACAGTACACAATGTACCACACCCCCATCAGACACCCAGCACACCGCACACCAGTGACATTACACTATGTACCACAGCCCCATCAGACACCCAGCGCACCACACACCACTGACAGTACACAATGTACCACACCCCCATCAGACACCCAGCACACCACACACCACTGACAGTACACAATGTACCACAGCCCCATCAGACACCCAGCTCACCGCACACCACTGACAGTACACAATGTACCAGACCCCCAGCAGATACCAAGCACACCGCACACCACTGACAGTACACAATGTACCCACAGCCCCATCAGACACCCAGCACACCACACACCACTGACAGTACACAATGTACCACCCCCCCATCAGGGACACAGCACACCGCACACCACTGACAGTACACAATGTACCACCCCCACCATCAGGCACCCAGCACACCGCACACCACTGACAGTACACAATGTACCACAGCCCCATCAGACAACCAGCACACCGCACACCACTGACAGCACACAATGTACCACAGTCCCATCAGACATCCAGCACACCTCACACCACTGACAGTACACAATGTACCACATCCCCATCAGACAACCAGCTCACCACACACCACTGACAGTACACAATGTACCACACCCCCATCAGACAACCAGCTCACCACACACCACTGACAGTACACAATGTACCACACCCCCATCAGACACCCAGCACACTGCACACCACTGACAGTACACAATGTACCACACCCCCATCAGACACCCAGCACACCGCACACCACTGACAGCACACAATGTACCACCCCCCATCAGGCACCCAGCACACCGCACACCACTGACAGTACACAATGTACCACACCCCCATCAGACACCCAGCACACCGCACACCAGTGACATTACACAATGTGCCACAGCCCCATCAGACACCCAGCGCACCACACACCACTGACAGTACACAATGTACCACACCCCCATCAGACACCCAGCACACCACACACAACTGACAGTACACAATGTACCACAGCCCCATCAGACACCCAGCTCACCGCACACCACTGACAGTACACAATGTACCACACCCCCAGAAGATACCAAGCACACCGCACACCACTGACAGTACACAATGTACCCACAGCACCATCAGACACCCAGCACACTACACACCACTGACAGTACACAATGTACCACCCCCCCATCAGGGACACAGCACACCGCACACCACTGACAGTACACAATGTACCACCCCCCCATCAGGCACCCAGCACACCGCACACCGCTGACAGTACACAATGTACCACAGCCCCATCAGACACCCAGCACACCGCACACCACTGACAGCACACAATGTACCACAGTCCCATCAGACACCCAGCACACCTCACACCACTGACAGTACACAATGTACCACAGCCCCATCAGACAACCAGCTCACCACACACCACTGACAGTACACAATGTACCACACCCCCATCAGACAACCAGCTCACCACACACCACTGACAGTACACAATGTACCACACCCCCATCAGACACCCAGCACACTGCACACCACTGACAGTACACAATGTACCACACCCCCATCAGACACCCAGCACACCGCACACCACTGACAGCACACAATGTACCACAGTCCCATCAGACACCCAGCACACCTCACACCACTGACAGTACACAATGTCCCGCACCCCCACAAGGCACTCAGCACACCGCACACCACTGACAGTACACAATGTACCACACCCCCATCAGACAGCCAGCACACTGCACACCACTGACAGTTCACAATGTACCACACCCCCATCAGGCACCCAGCACACCACACACCACTGACAGTACACAATGTACCACAGCCCCATCAGACACCCAGCTCACCGCACACCACTGACAGTACACAATGTACCACACCCCCAGCAGATACCAAGCACACCGCACACCACTGACAGTACACAATGTATCCACAGCCCCATCAGACACCCAGCACACCGCACACCACTGACAGTACACAATGTACCACACCCCCATCAGGCACCCAGCACACCACTGACAGTACACAATGTACCACACCCCCATCAGGCACCCAGCACACCGCACACCACTGACAGTACACAATGTACCACACCCCCATCAGGCACACAGCACACCGCACACCACTGACAGTACACAATGTACCACACCCCCATCAGGCACCCAGCACACCGCACACCACTGACAGTACACAATGTACCACAACCCCATCACGCACCCAGCTAACCGCACACCACTGACAGTACACAATGTACCACACCCCCATCAGACACCCAGAACACCACACACCACTGACAATACACAAAGTACCACACCCCCATCAGATACCCAGCGCACCGCACACCACTGACAGTACACAATGTGCCACACCCTCATCAGACACCCAGCACACCACACACCACTGGCAGTACACAATGTACCACACCCCCATCACGCACCCAGCTCACCGCACACCACTGACAGTACACAATGTACCACACCCCCATCAGACACCCAGCACACCGCACACCAGTGACATTACACAATGTACCACACCCCCATCAGACACCCAGCACACCGCACACCAGTGACATTACACAATGTGCCACAGCCCCATCAGACACCCAGCGCACCACACACCACTGACAGTACACAATGTACCACACCCCCATCAGACACCCAGCACACCACACACAACTGACAGTACACAATGTACCACAGCCCCATCAGACACCCAGCTCACCGCACACCACTGACAGTACACAATGTACCACACCCCCAGAAGATACCAAGCACACCGCACACCACTGACAGTACACAATGTACCCACAGCACCATCAGACACCCAGCACACTACACACCACTGACAGTACACAATGTACCACCCCCCCATCAGGGACACAGCACACCGCACACCACTGACAGTACACAATGTACCACCCCCCCATCAGGCACCCAGCACACCGCACACCGCTGACAGTACACAATGTACCACAGCCCCATCAGACACCCAGCACACCGCACACCACTGACAGCACACAATGTACCACAGTCCCATCAGACACCCAGCACACCTCACACCACTGACAGTACACAATGTACCACAGCCCCATCAGACAACCAGCTCACCACACACCACTGACAGTACACAATGTACCACACCCCCATCAGACAACCAGCTCACCACACACCACTGACAGTACGCAATGTACCACACCCCCATCAGACACCCAGCACACTGCACACCACTGACAGTACACAATGTACCACACCCCCATCAGACACCCAGCACACCGCACACCACTGACAGCACACAATGTACCACAGTCCCATCAGACACCCAGCACACCTCACACCACTGACAGTACACAATGTCCCGCACCCCCACAAGGCACTCAGCACACCGCACACCACTGACAGTACACAATGTACCACACCCCCATCAGACAGCCAGCACACTGCACACCACTGACAGTTCACAATGTACCACACCCCCATCAGGCACCCAGCACACCACACACCACTGACAGTACACAATGTACCACAGCCCCATCAGACACCCAGCTCACCGCACACCACTGACAGTACACAATGTACCACAACCCCAGCAGATACCAAGCACACCGCACACCACTGACAGTACACAATGTATCCACAGCCCCATCAGACACCCAGCACACCGCACACCACTGACAGTACACAATGTACCACACCCCCATCAGGCACCCAGCACACCACTGACAGTACACAATGTACCACACCCCCATCAGGCACCCAGCACACCGCACACCACTGACAGTACACAATGTACCACACCCCCATCAGGCACACAGCACACCGCACACCACTGACAGTACACAATGTACCACACCCCCATCAGGCACCCAGCACACCGCACACCACTGACAGTACACAATGTACCACAACCCCATCACGCACCCAGCTAACCGCACACCACTGACAGTACACAATGTACCACACCCCCATCAGACACCCAGAACACCACACACCACTGACAATACACAAAGTACCACACCCCCATCAGATACCCAGCGCACCGCACACCACTGACAGTACACAATGTGCCACACCCTCATCAGACACCCAGCACACCACACACCACTGGCAGTACACAATGTACCACACCCCCATCACGCACCCAGCTCACCGCACACCACTGACAGTACACAATGTACCACACCCCCATCAGACACCCAGCACACCGCACACCAGTGACATTACACAATGTACCACAGCCCCACCAGACACCCAGCGCACCACACACCACTAACAGTACACAATGTACCACACCCCCATCAGACACCCAGCACACCACACACCACTGACAGTACACAATGTACCACACCCCCATCAGGCACCCAGCACCACACACCACTGACAGTACACAATGTACCACAGCCCCATCAGACACCCAGCTCACCGCACACCACTGACAGTACACAATGTACCACACCCCCAGCAGATACCAAGCACACCGCACACCACTGACAGTACACAATGTACCCACAGCCCCATCAGACACCCAGCACACCACACACCACTGACAGTACACAATGGACCACACCCCCATCAGGCACCCAGCACACCGCACACCACTGACAGTACACAATGTACCACAGCCCCATCAGACACCCAGCACACCGCACACCACTGACAGTACACAATGTACCATATCCCCATCAGACACCCAGCACACCACACACCACTGACAGTACACAATGTACCACACCCCCATCAGACACCCAGCACACCACACACCACTGACAGTACACAATGTACCACCCCCCCATCAGGGACACAGCACACCGCACACCACTGACAGTACACAATGTACCACCCCCCCATCAGGCACCCAGCACACCGCACACCGCTGACAGTACACAATGTACCACAGCCCCATCAGACACCCAGCACACCGCACACCACTGACAGCACACAATGTACCACAGTCCCATCAGACACCCAGCACACCTCACACCACTGACAGTACACAATGTACCACAGCCCCATCAGACAACCAGCTCACCACACACCACTGACAGTACACAATGTACCACACCCCCATCAGACAACCAGCTCACCACACACCACTGACAGTACACAATGTACCACACCCCCATCAGACACCCAGCACACTGCACACCACTGACAGTACACAATGTACCACACCCCCATCAGACACCCAGCACACCGCACACCACTGACAGCACACAATGTACCACAGTCCCATCAGACACCCAGCACACCTCACACCACTGACAGTACACAATGTCCCGCACCCCCACAAGGCACTCAGCACACCGCACACCACTGACAGTACACAATGTACCACACCCCCATCAGACAGCCAGCACACTGCACACCACTGACAGTTCACAATGTACCACACCCCCATCAGGCACCCAGCACACCACACACCACTGACAGTACACAATGTACCACAGCCCCATCAGACACCCAGCTCACCGCACACCACTGACAGTACACAATGTACCACACCCCCAGCAGATACCAAGCACACCGCACACCACTGACAGTACACAATGTATCCACAGCCCCATCAGACACCCAGCACACCGCACACCACTGACAGTACACAATGTACCACACCCCCATCAGGCACCCAGCACACCACTGACAGTACACAATGTACCACCCCCCCATCAGGCACCCAGCTCACCGCACACCACTGACAGTACACAATGTACCACACCCCCATCAGGCACACAGCACACCGCACACCACTGACAGTACACAATGTACCACACCCCCATCAGGCACCCAGCACACCGCACACCACTGACAGTACACAATGTACCACAACCCCATCACGCACCCAGCTAACCGCACACCACTGACAGTACACAATGTACCACACCCCCATCAGACACCCAGAACACCACACACCACTGACAATACACAAAGTACCACACCCCCATCAGATACCCAGCGCACCGCACACCACTGACAGTACACAATGTGCCACACCCTCATCAGACACCCAGCACACCACACACCACTGGCAGTACACAATGTACCACACCCCCATCACGCACCCAGCTCACCGCACACCACTGACAGTACACAATGTACCACACCCCCATCAGACACCCAGCACACCGCACACCAGTGACATTACACAATGTACCAC
Source organism: Scyliorhinus torazame (assembly GCF_047496885.1). Classification (NCBI taxonomy): domain Eukaryota; kingdom Metazoa; phylum Chordata; class Chondrichthyes; order Carcharhiniformes; family Scyliorhinidae; genus Scyliorhinus; species Scyliorhinus torazame. The sequence goes on from NC_092711.1 coordinate 56,110,960, forward strand.
AGCCCCACCAGACACCCAGCGCACCACACACCACTGACAGTACACAATGTACCACACCCCCATCAGACACCCAGCACACCACACACCACTGACAGTACACAATGTACCACACCCCCATCAGGCACCCAGCACCACACACCACTGACAGTACACAATGTACCACAGCCCCATCAGACACCCAGCTCACCGCACACCACTGACAGTACACAATGTACCACACCCCCAGCAGATACCAAGCACACCGCACACCACTGACAGTACACAATGTACCCACAGCCCCATCAGACACCCAGCACACCACACACCACTGACAGTACACAATGGACCACACCCCCATCAGGCACCCAGCACACCGCACACCACTGACAGTACACAATGTACCACAGCCCCATCAGACACCCAGCACACCGCACACCACTGACAGTACACAATGTACCATATCCCCATCAGACACCCAGCACACCACACACCACTGACAGTACACAATGTACCACACCCCCATCAGACACCCAGCACACCACACACCACTGACAGTACACAATGTACCACACCCCCATCAGGCACACAGCAAACCGCACACCACTGACAGTACACAATGTACCACACCCCCATCAGGCACCCAGCACACCGCACACCACTGACAGTACACAATGTACCACCCCCCCATCAGGGACACAGCACACCGCACACCACTGACAGTACACAATGTACCACACCCCCCATCAGGCACCCAGCACACCGCACACCACTGACAGTACACAATGTACCACACCCCCATCAGACACCCAGCACACCGCACACCAGTGACATTACACAATGTACCACAGCCCCATCAGACACCCAGCGCACCACACACCACTGACAGTACACAATGTACCACACCCCCATCAGACACCCAGCACACCACACACCACTGACAGTACACAATGTACCACAGCCCCATCAGACACCCAGCTCACCGCACACCACTGACAGTACACAATGTACCACACCCCCAGCAGATACCAAGCACACCGCACACCACTGACAGTACACAATGTACCCACAGCCCCATCAGACACCCAGCACACCACACACCACTGACAGTACACAATGTACCACCCCCCCATCAGGGACACAGCACACCGCACACCACTGATAGTACACAATGTACCACCCCCCCATCAGGCACCCAGCACACCGCACACCACTGACAGTACACAATGTACCCACAGCCCCATCAGACACCCAGCACACCACACACCACCGACAGTACACAATGTACCACCCCCCCATCAGACACCCAGCACACCACACACCACTGACAGTACACAATGTACCACCCCCCCATCAGACACCCAGCACACCGCACACCACTGACAGCACACAATGTACCACAGTCCCATCAGACACCCAGCACACCGCACACCACTGACAGTACACAATGTACCACACCCCCATCAGGCGCACAGCAAACCGCACACCACTGACAGTACACAATGTACCACACCCCCATCAGACACCCAGCGCACCACACACCACTGACAGTACACAATGTACCACACCCCCATCAGGCGCACAGCAAACCACACACCACTGACAGTACACAATGTACCACACCCCCATCAGACTCCCAGCACACCGCACACCACTGACAGTACACAATGTACCACAGCCCCATCAGACACCCAGCACACCACACACCACTGACTGTACAGAATGTACCACACCCCCATCAGACACCCAGCACACCGCACACCACTGACAGTACACAATGTACCACACACCCATCAGACACCCAGCACACCGCACACCACTGACAGCACACAATGTACCACAGTCCCATCAGACACCCAGCACACCTCACACCACTGACAGTACACAATGTCCCGCACCCCCATCAGGCACTCAGCACACCGCACACCACTGACAGTACACAATGTACCACACCCCCATCAGACACCCAGCACACCGCACACCACTTACAGTACACAATGTACCACACCCCCATCAGACACCCAGCACACCACACACCACTGACAGTACACAATGTACCACAGCCCCAGCAGACACCCAGCACACCGCACACCACTGACAGTACACAATGTACCACACCCCCATCAGACACCCAGCACACCACACACCACTGACAGTACACAATGTACCACACCCCCATCAGACACCCAGCACATCGCACACCACTGACAGTACACAATGTACCACACCCCCATCAGACACCCAGCACACCGCACACCACTGACAGTACACAATGTACCACACCCCCATCAGATACCAAGCACACCACACACCACTGACAGTACACAATTTACCACACCCCCATCAGACACCCAGAACACCACACACCACTGACAGTACACAATGTACCTCACCCCCATCACGCACTCTGCACACAACACACCACTGACAGTACACAATGTGCCACACCCCCATCAGACACACAGAACACCACACACCACTGACAGTACACAATGTACCACACCCCCATTAGACACCCAGCACATCGCACACCACTGACAGTACACAATGTACCACACCCCCATCAGATACCCAGCGCACCGAACACCACTGACAGTAAACAATGTGCCACAACCTCATCAGACACCCAGCACACCACACACCACTGACAGTACACAATGTACCACACCCCCATCAGGCACCCAGCACACCGCACACCACTGACAGTACACAATGTACCACACCCCCATCAGGCACCCAGCACACCACTGACAGTACACAATGTACCACACCCCCATCAGGCACCCAGCACACCGGACACCACTGACAGTACACAATGTACCACACCCCCATCAGGCACACAGCACACCGCACACCACTGACAGTACACAATGTACCACACCCCCATCAGGCACCCAGCACACCGCACACCACTGACAGTACACAATGTACCACAACCCCATCACGCACCCAGCTAACCGCACACCACTGACAGTACACAATGTACCACACCCCCATCAGACACCCAGAACACCACACACCACTGACAATACACAAAGTACCACACCCCCATCAGATACCCAGCGCACCGCACACCACTGACAGTACACAATGTGCCACACCCTCATCAGACACCCAGCACACCACACACCACTGACAGTACAAAATGTACCACATCCCCATCAGATACCCAGCACACCACACACCACTGACAGTACACAATGTACCACACCCCCATCAGATACCCAGCGCACCGCACACCATTGACAGTACACAATGTGCCACACCCTCATCAGACACCCAGCACACCGCACGCCACTGACAGTACACAATGTACCACACCCCCATCAGGCACCCAGCACACCATACACCACTGACAGTACACAATGTACCACACCCCCATCAGACACTCAGCACACGGCACACCACTGACAGTACACAATGTACCACACCCCCATCAGGCACCCTGCACAGCACACACCACTGACAGTACACAATGTACCACACCCACATCAGACACCCAGCACACGGCACACCACTCACAGCACACAATGTACCACACCCCCATCAGACACCCAGCACACCACACACCACTGACAGTACACAATGTACCACAGCCCTATCAGACACCCAGCACACCGCACACCACTGACAGCACACAATGTACCACAGTCCCATCAGACACCCAGCACACCTCACACCACTGACAGTACACAATGTACCACAGCCCCATCAGACAACCAGCTCACCACACACCACTGACAGTACACAATGTACCACACCCCCATCAGACAACCAGCTCACCACACACCACTGACAGTACACAATGTACCACACCCCCATCAGACACCCAGCACACTGCACACCACTGACAGTACACAATGTACCACAGCCCCATCAGACACCCAGCACACCACTGACAGCATACAATGTACCACAGTCCCATCAGACACCCAGCACACCTCACACCACTGACAGTACACAATGTACCACACCCCCATCAGGCACCCTGCACAGTACACACCACTGACAGTACACAATGTACAACACCCCCATCAGACACCCAGCACACGGCACACCAGTCACAGCACACAATGTGCCACACCCCCATCAGACACCCAGCACACCGCACACCACTGACAGTACACAATGTACCACAGCCCCATCAGACACCCAGCACACCGCACACCACTGACAGCACACAATGTACCACACCCCCATCAGGTACCCAGCACACCGCACACCACTGACAGTGCACAATGTACCACAGTCCCATCAGACACCCAGCACACCTCACACCACTGACAGTACACAATGTACCACAGCCCCATCAGACACCCAGCACACCGCACACCACTGACAGCACACAATGTACCACAGTCCCATCAGACACCCAGCACACCTCACACCACTGACAGTACACAATGTACCACACCCCCATCAGACACCCAGCACACCGCACACCACTGACAGTACACAATGTACCACACCCCCATCAGACACCCAGCACACTGCACACCACTGACAGTGCACAATGTGCCACACCCTCATCAGACACCCAGCACACCACACACCACTGACAGTACACAATGTACCACAACCCCATCAGACACCCAGCACACCGCACACCACTGACAGTACACAATGTACCACACCCCCATCAGGCACCCAGCACACCGCACACCACTGACAGTACACAATGTACCACAGCCCCATCAGATACCCAGCACACCGCACACCACTGACAGTACACAATGTACCATATCCCCATCAGACACCCAGCACACCACACACCACTGACAGTACACAATGTACCACCCCCCCATCAGGGACACAGCACACCGCACACCACTGACAGTACACAATGTACCACCCCCCCATCAGGCACACAGCACACCGCACACCACTGACAGTACACAATGTACCACACCCCCATCAGACACCCAGCACACCGCACACCAGTGACATTACACTATGTACCACAGCCCCATCAGACACCCAGCGCACCACACACCACTGACAGTACACAATGTACCACACCCCCATCAGACACCCAGCACACCACACACCACTGACAGTACACAATGTACCACAGCCCCATCAGACACCTAGCTCACCGCACACCACTGACAGTACACAATGTACCACACCCCCAGCAGATACCAAGCACACCGCACATCACTGACAGTACACAATGTACCCACAGCCCCATCAGACACCCAGCACACCACACACCACTGACAGTACACAATGTACCACCCCCCCATCAGGGACACAGCACACCGCACACCACTGACAGTACACAATGTACCACCCCCACCATCAGGCACCCAGCACACCGCACACCACTGACAGTACACAATGTACCACAGCCCCATCAGACACCCAGCACACCGCACACCACTGACAGCACACAATGTACCACAGTCCCATCAGACATCCAGCACACCTCACACCACTGACAGTACACAATGTACCACAGCCCCATCAGACAACCAGCTCACCACACACCACTGACAGTACACAATGTACCACACCCCCATCAGACAACCAGCTCACCACACACCACTGACAGTACACAATGTACCACACCCCCATCAGACACCCAGCACACTGCACACCACTGACAGTACACAATGTACCACACCCCCATCAGACACCCAGCACACCGCACACCACTGACAGCACACAATGTACCACAGCCACATCAGACACCCAGCACACCACACACCACTGACAGTACACAATGTACCACCCCCCCATCAGGGACACAGCACACCGCACACCACTGACAGTACACAATGTACCACCCCCCCATCAGGCACCCAGCACACCGCACACCACTGACAGTACACAATGTACCACACCCCCATCAGACACCCAGCACACCGCACACCAGTGACATTACACAATGTGCCACAGCCCCATCAGACACCCAGCGCACCACACACCACTGACAGTACACAATGTACCACACCCCCATCAGACACCCAGCACACCACACACAACTGACAGTACACAATGTACCACAGCCCCATCAGACACCCAGCTCACCGCACACCACTGACAGTACACAATGTACCACACCCCCAGAAGATACCAAGCACACCGCACACCATTGACAGTACACAATGTACCCACAGCACCATCAGACACCCAGCACACTACACACCACTGACAGTACACAATGTACCACCCCCCCATCAGGGACACAGCACACCGCACACCACTGACAGTACACAATGTACCACCCCCCCATCAGGCACCCAGCACACCGCACACCGCTGACAGTACACAATGTACCACAGCCCCATCAGACACCCAGCACACCGCACACCACTGACAGCACACAATGTACCACAGTCCCATCAGACACCCAGCACACCTCACACCACTGACAGTACACAATGTACCACAGCCCCATCAGACAACCAGCTCACCACACACCACTGACAGTACACAATGTACCACACCCCCATCAGACAACCAGCTCACCACACACCACTGACAGTACACAATGTACCACACCCCCATCAGACACCCAGCACACTGCACACCACTGACAGTACACAATGTACCACACCCCCATCAGACACCCAGCACACCGCACACCACTGACAGCACACAATGTACCACAGTCCCATCAGACACCCAGCACACCTCACACCACTGACAGTACACAATGTCCCGCACCCCCATCAGGCACTCAGCACACCGCACACCACTGACAGTACACAATGTACCACACCCCCATCAGACAGCCAGCACACTGCACACCACTGACAGTTCACAATGTACCACACCCCCATCAGACACCCAGCACACCACACACCACTGACAGTACCCAATGTACCACACCCCCATCAGACACCCAGCACATCGCACACCACTGACAGTACACAATGTACCACACCCCCATCAGACACCCAGCACACCGCACACCACTGACAGTACACAATGTACCACACCCCCATCAGATACCAAGCACACCACACACCACTGACAGTACACAATTTACCACACCCCCATCAGACACCCAGAACACCACACACCACTGACAGTACACAATGTACCTCACCCCCATCACGCACTCTGCACACAACACACCACTGACAGTACACAATGTGCCACACCCCCATCAGACACACAGAACACCACAAACCACTGACAGTACACAATGTACCACACCCCCATTAGACACCCAGCACATCGCACACCACTGACAGTACACAATGTACCACACCCCCATCAGATACCCAGCGCACCGAACACCACTGACAGTAAACAATGTGCCACAACCTCATCAGACACCCAGCACACCACACACCACTGACAGTACACAATGTACCACACCCCCATCAGGCACCCAGCACACCGCACACCACTGACAGTACACAATGTACCACACCCCCATCAGGCACCCAGCACACCACTGACAGTACACAATGTACCACACCCCCATCAGGCACCCAGCACACCGGACACCACTGACAGTACACAATGTACCACACCCCCATCAGGCACACAGCACACCGCACACCACTGACAGTACACAATGTACCACACCCCCATCAGGCACCCAGCACACCGCACACCACTGACAGTACACAATGTACCACAACCCCATCACGCACCCAGCTAACCGCACACCACTGACAGTACACAATGTACCACACCCCCATCAGACACCCAGAACACCACACACCACTGACAAGACACAAAGTACCACACCCCCATCAGATACCCAGCGCACCGCACACCACTGACAGTACACAATGTGCCACACCCTCATCAGACACCCAGCACACCACACACCACTGACAGTACAAAATGTACCACATCCCCATCAGATACCCAGCACACCACACACCACTGACAGTACACAATGTACCACACCCCCATCAGATACCCAGCGCACCGCACACCATTGACAGTACACAATGTGCCACACCCTCATCAGACACCCAGCACACCGCACGCCACTGACAGTACACAATGTACCACACCCCCATCAGGCACCCAGCACACCATACACCACTGACAGTACACAATGTACCACACCCCCATCAGACACTCAGCACACGGCACACCACTGACAGTACACAATGTACCACACCCCCATCAGGCACCCTGCACAGCACACACCACTGACAGTACACAATGTACCACACCCACATCAGACACCCAGCACACGGCACACCACTCACAGCACACAATGTACCACACCCCCATCAGACACCCAGCACACCACACACCACTGACAGTACACAATGTACCACAGCCCTATCAGACACCCAGCACACCGCACACCACTGACAGCACACAATGTACCACAGTCCCATCAGACACCCAGCACACCTCACACCACTGACAGTACACAATGTACCACAGCCCCATCAGACAACCAGCTCACCACACACCACTGACAGTACACAATGTACCACACCCCCATCAGACAACCAGCTCACCACACACCACTGACAGTACACAATGTACCACAGCCCCATCAGACACCCAGCACACCACTGACAGCATACAATGTACCACAGTCCCATCAGACACCCAGCACACCTCACACCACTGACAGTACACAATGTACCACACCCCCATCAGGCACCCTGCACAGTACACACCACTGACAGTACACAATGTACAACACCCCCATCAGACACCCAGCACACGGCACACCAGTCACAGCACACAATGTGCCACACCCCCATCAGACACCCAGCACACCGCACACCACTGACAGTACACAATGTACCACAGCCCCATCAGACACCCAGCACACCGCACACCACTGACAGCACACAATGTACCACACCCCCATCAGGTACCCAGCACACCGCACACCACTGACAGTGCACAATGTACCACAGTCCCATCAGACACCCAGCACACCTCACACCACTGACAGTACACAATGTACCACAGCCCCATTAGACACCCAGCACACCGCACACCACTGACAGCACACAATGTACCACAGTCCCATCAGACACCCAGCACACCTCACACCACTGACAGTACACAATGTACCACACCCCCATCAGACACCCAGCACACCGCACACCACTGACAGTACACAATGTACCACACCCCCATCAGACACCCAGCACACTGCACACCACTGACAGTGCACAATGTGCCACACCCTCATCAGACACCCAGCACACCACACACCACTGACAGTACACAATGTACCACAGCCCCATCAGACACCCAGCACACAGCACACCACTGACAGTACACAATGTACCACACCCCCATCAGGCACCCAGCACACCGCACACCACTGACAGTACACAATGTACCACAGACCCATCAGATACCCAGCACACCGCACACCACTGACAGTACACAATGTACCATATCCCCATCAGACACCCAGCACACCACACACCACTGACAGTACACAATGTACCACCCCCCCATCAGGGACACAGCACACCGCACACCACTGACAATACACAATGTACCACCCCCCCATCAGGCACACAGCACACCGCACACCACTGACAGTACACAATGTACCACACCCCCATCAGACACCCAGCACACCGCACACCAGTGACATTACACTATGTACCACAGCCCCATCAGACACCCAGCGCACCACACACCACTGACAGTACACAATGTACCACACCCCCATCAGACACCCAGCACACCACACACCACTGACAGTACACAATGTACCACAGCCCCATCAGACACCCAGCTCACCGCACACCACTGACAGTACACAATGTACCACACCCCCAGCAGATACCAAGCACACCGCACACCACTGACAGTACACAATGTACCCACAGCCCCATCAGACACCCAGCACACCACACACCACTGACAGTACACAATGTACCACCCCCCCATCAGGGACACAGCACACCGCACACCACTGACAGTACACAATGTACCACCCCCACCATCAGGCACCCAGCACACCGCACACCACTGACAGTACACAATGTACCACAGCCCCATCAGACACCCAGCACACCGCACACCACTGACTGCACACAATGTACCACAGTCCCATCAGACATCCAGCACACCTCACACCACTGACAGTACACAATGTACCACAGCCCCATCAGACAACCAGCTCACCACACACCACTGACAGTACACAATGTACCACACCCCCATCAGACAACCAGCTCACCACACACCACTGACAGTACACAATGTACCACACCCCCATCAGACACCCAGCACACTGCACACCACTGACAGTACACAATGTACCACACCCCCATCAGACACCCAGCACACCGCACACCACTGACAGCACACAATGTACCACAGCCACATCAGACACCCAGCACACCACACACCACTGACAGTACACAATGTACCACCCCCCCATCAGGGACACAGCACACCGCACACCACTGACAGTACACAATGTACCACCCCCCCATCAGGCACCCAGCACACCGCACACCACTGACAGTACACAATGTACCACACCCCCATCAGACACCCAGCACACCGCACACCAGTGACATTACACAATGTGCCACAGCCCCATCAGACACCCAGCGCACCACACACCACTGACAGTACACAATGTACCACACCCCCATCAGACACCCAGCACACCACACACAACTGACAGTACACAATGTACCACAGCCCCATCAGACACCCAGCTCACCGCACACCACTGACAGTACACAATGTACCACACCCCCAGAAGATACCAAGCACACCGCACACCACTGACAGTACACAATGTACCCACAGCACCATCAGACACCCAGCACACTACACACCACTGACAGTACACAATGTACCACCCCCCCATCAGGGACACAGCACACCGCACACCACTGACAGTACACAATGTACCACCCCCCCATCAGGCACCCAGCACACCGCACATCGCTGACAGTACACAATGTACCACAGCCCCATCAGACACCCAGCACACCGCACACCACTGACAGCACACAATGTACCACAGTCCCATCAGACACCCAGCACACCTCACACCACTGACAGTACACAATGTACCACAGCCCCATCAGACAACCAGCTCACCACACACCACTGACAGTACACAATGTACCACACCCCCATCAGACAACCAGCTCACCACACACCACTGACAGTACACAATGTACCACACCCCCATCAGACACCCAGCACACCGCACACCACTGACAGTACACAATGTACCACACCCCCATCAGGCACCCAGCACACCGCACACCACTGACAGTACACAATGTACCACAACCCCATCACGCACCCAGCTAACCGCACACCACTGACAGTACACAATGTACCACACCCCCATCAGACACCCAGAACACCACACACCACTGACAATACACAAAGTACCACACCCCCATCAGATACCCAGCGCACCGCACACCACTGACAGTACACAATGTGCCACACCCTCATCAGACACCCAGCACACCACACACCACTGACAGTACAAAATGTACCACATCCCCATCAGATACCCAGCACACCACACACCACTGACAGTACACAATGTACCACACCCCCATCAGATACCCAGCGCACCGCACACCATTGACAGTACACAATGTGCCACACCCTCATCAGACACCCAGCACACCGCACGCCACTGACAGTACACAATGTACCACACCCCCATCAGGCACCCAGCACACCATACACCACTGACAGTACACAATGTACCACACCCCCATCAGACACTCAGCACACGGCACACCACTGACAGTACACAATGTACCACACCCCCATCAGGCACCCTGCACAGCACACACCACTGACAGTACACAATGTACCACACCCACATCAGACACCCAGCACACGGCACACCACTCACAGCACACAATGTACCACACCCCCATCAGACACCCAGCACACCACACACCACTGACAGTACACAATGTACCACAGCCCTATCAGACACCCAGCACACCGCACACCACTGACAGCACACAATGTACCACAGTCCCATCAGACACCCAGCACACCTCACACCACTGACAGTACACAATGTACCACAGCCCCATCAGACAACCAGCTCACCACACACCACTGACAGTACACAATGTACCACACCCCCATCAGACAACCAGCTCACCACACACCACTGACAGTACACAATGTACCACAGCCCCATCAGACACCCAGCACACCACTGACAGCATACAATGTACCACAGTCCCATCAGACACCCAGCACACCTCACACCACTGACAGTACACAATGTACCACACCCCCATCAGGCACCCTGCACAGTACACACCACTGACAGTACACAATGTACAACACCCCCATCAGACACCCAGCACACGGCACACCAGTCACAGCACACAATGTGCCACACCCCCATCAGACACCCAGCACACCGCACACCACTGACAGTACACAATGTACCACAGCCCCATCAGACACCCAGCACACCGCACACCACTGACAGCACACAATGTACCACACCCCCATCAGGTACCCAGCACACCGCACACCACTGACAGTGCACAATGTACCACAGTCCCATCAGACACCCAGCACACCTCACACCACTGACAGTACACAATGTACCACAGCCCCATTAGACACCCAGCACACCGCACACCACTGACAGCACACAATGTACCACAGTCCCATCAGACACCCAGCACACCTCACACCACTGACAGTACACAATGTACCACACCCCCATCAGACACCCAGCACACCGCACACCACTGACAGTACACAATGTACCACACCCCCATCAGACACCCAGCACACTGCACACCACTGACAGTGCACAATGTGCCACACCCTCATCAGACACCCAGCACACCACACACCACTGACAGTACACAATGTACCACAGCCCCATCAGACACCCAGCACACAGCACACCACTGACAGTACACAATGTACCACACCCCCATCAGGCACCCAGCACACCGCACACCACTGACAGTACACAATGTACCACAGACCCATCAGATACCCAGCACACCGCACACCACTGACAGTACACAATGTACCATATCCCCATCAGACACCCAGCACACCACACACCACTGACAGTACACAATGTACCACCCCCCCATCAGGGACACAGCACACCGCACACCACTGACAATACACAATGTACCACCCCCCCATCAGGCACACAGCACACCGCACACCACTGACAGTACACAATGTACCACACCCCCATCAGACACCCAGCACACCGCACACCAGTGACATTACACTATGTACCACAGCCCCATCAGACACCCAGCGCACCACACACCACTGACAGTACACAATGTACCACACCCCCATCAGACACCCAGCACACCACACACCACTGACAGTACACAATGTACCACAGCCCCATCAGACACCCAGCTCACCGCACACCACTGACAGTACACAATGTACCACACCCCCAGCAGATACCAAGCACACCGCACACCACTGACAGTACACAATGTACCCACAGCCCCATCAGACACCCAGCACACCACACACCACTGACAGTACACAATGTACCACCCCCCCATCAGGGACACAGCACACCGCACACCACTGACAGTACACAATGTACCACCCCCACCATCAGGCACCCAGCACACCGCACACCACTGACAGTACACAATGTACCACAGCCCCATCAGACACCCAGCACACCGCACACCACTGACAGCACACAATGTACCACAGTCCCATCAGACATCCAGCACACCTCACACCACTGACAGTACACAATGTACCACAGCCCCATCAGACAACCAGCTCACCACACACCACTGACAGTACACAATGTACCACACCCCCATCAGACAACCAGCTCACCACACGCCACTGATAGTACACAATGTACCACACCCCCATCAGACACCCAGCACACTGCACACCACTGACAGTACACAATGTACCACACCCCCATCAGACACCCAGCACACCGCACACCACTGACAGCACACAATGTACCACAGCCACATCAGACACCCAGCACACCACACACCACTGACAGTACACAATGTACCACCCCCCCATCAGGGACACAGCACACCGCACACCACTGACAGTACACAATGTACCACCCCCCCATCAGGCACCCAGCACACCGCACACCACTGACAGTACACAATGTACCACACCCCCATCAGACACCCAGCACACCGCACACCAGTGACATTACACAATGTGCCACAGCCCCATCAGACACCCAGCGCACCACACACCACTGAAAGTACACAATGTACCACACCCCCATCAGACACCCAGCACACCACACACAACTGACAGTACACAATGTACCACAGCCCCATCAGACACCCAGCTCACCGCACACCACTGACAGTACACAATGTACCACACCCCCAGAAGATACCAAGCACACCGCACACCACTGACAGTACACAATGTACCCACAGCACCATCAGACACCCAGCACACTACACACCACTGACAGTACACAATGTACCACCCCCCCATCAGGGACACAGCACACCGCACACCACTGACAGTACACAATGTACCACCCCCCCATCAGGCACCCAGCACACCGCACACCGCTGACAGTACACAATGTACCACAGCCCCATCAGACACCCAGCACACCGCACACCACTGACAGCACACAATGTACCACAGTCCCATCAGACACCCAGCACACCTCACACCACTGACAGTACACAATGTACCACAGCCCCATCAGACAACCAGCTCACCACACACCACTGACAGTACACAATGTACCACACCCCCATCAGACAACCAGCTCACCACACACCACTGACAGTACACAATGTACCACACCCCCATCAGACACCCAGCACACTGCACACCACTGACAGTACACAATGTACCACACCCCCATCAGACACCCAGCACACCGCACACCACTGACAGCACACAATGTACCACAGTCCCATCAGACACCCAGCACACCTCACACCACTGACAGTACACAATGTCCCGCACCCCCATCAGGCACTCAGCACACCGCACACCACTGACAGTACACAATGTACCACACCCCCATCAGACAGCCAGCACACTGCACACCACTGACAGTTCACAATGTACCACACCCCCATCAGGCACCCAGCACACGACACACCACTGACAGTACACAATGTACCACAGCCCCATCAGACACCCAGCTCACCGCACACCACTGACAGTACACAATGTACCACACCCCCAGCAGATACCAAGCACACCGCACACCACTGACAGTACACAATGTATCCACAGCCCCATCAGACACCCAGCACACCGCACACCACTGACAGTACACAATGTACCACACCCCCATCAGGCACCCAGCACACCACTGACAGTACACAATGTACCACACCCCCATCAGGCACCCAGCACACCGCACACCACTGACAGTACACAATGTACCACACCCCCATCAGGCACACAGCACACCGCACACCACTGACAGTACACAATGTACCACACCCCCATCAGGCACCCAGCACACCGCACACCACTGACAGTACACAATGTACCACAACCCCATCACGCACCCAGCTAACTGCACACCACTGACAGTACACAATGTACCACACCCCCATCAGACACCCAGAACACCACACACCACTGACAATACACAAAGTACCACACCCCCATCAGATACCCAGCGCACCGCACACCACTGACAGTACACAATGTGCCACACCCTCATCAGACACCCAGCACACCACACACCACTGGCAGTACACAATGTACCACACCCCCATCACGCACCCAGCTCACCGCACACCACTGACAGTACACAATGTACCACATCCCCATCAGATACCCAGCACACCGCACACCACTGACAGTACACAATGTACCACACCCCCATCAGACACCCAGCACACCGCACGCCACTGACAGTACACAATGTACCACACCCCCATCAGGCACCCAGCACACCATACACCACTGACAGTACACAATGTACCACACCCCCATCAGACACTCAGCACACGGCACACCACTGACAGTACACAATGTACCACACCCCCATCAGGCACCCTGCACAGCACACACCACTGACAGTACACAATGTACCACACCCCCATCAGACACCCAGCACACGGCACACCACTCACAGCACACAATGTACCACACCCCATCAGACACCCAGCACACCACACACCACTGTCAGTACACAATGTACCACAGCCCCATCAGACACCCAGCACACCGCACCCCACTGACAGCACACAATGTACCACAGTCCCATCAGACACCCAGCACACCTCACACCACTGACAGTACACAATGTACCACAGCCCCATCAGACAACCAGCTCACCACACACCACTGACAGTACACAATGTACCACACCCCCATCAGACAACCAGCTCACCACACACCACTGACAGTACACAATGTACCACACCCCCATCAGACACCCAGCACACTGCACACCACTGACAGTACACAATGTACCACAGCCCCATCAGACACCCAGCACACCACTGACAGCATACAATGTACCACAGTCCCATCAGACACCCAGCACACCTCACACCACTGACAGTACACAATGTACCACACCCCCATCAGGCACCCTGCACAGTACACACCACTGACAGTACACAATGTACAACACCCCCATCAGACACCCAGCACACGGCACACCACTCACAGCACTCAATGTGCCACACCCCCATCAGACACCCAGCACACCGCACACCACTGACAGTACACAATGTACCACAGTCCCATCAGACACCCAGCACACCGCACACCACTGACAGCACACAATGTACCACACCCCCATCAGGTACCCAGCACACCGCACACCACTGACAGTACACAATGTACCACAGTCCCATCAGACACCCAGCACACCTCACACCACTGACAGTACAAAATGTACCACAGCCCCATCAGACACCCAGCACACCGCACACCACTGACAGCACACAATGTACCACAGTCCCATCAGACACCCAGCACATCTCACACCACTGACAGTACACAATGTACCACACCCCCATCAGACACCCAGCACACCGCACACCACTGACAGTACACAATGTACCACACCCCCATCAGACACCCAGCACACTGCACACCACTGACAGTACACAATGTGCCACACCCTCATCAGACACCCAGCACACCACACACCACTGACAGTACACAATGTACCACAGCCCCATCAGACACCCAGCACACCGCACACCACTGACAGTACACAATGTACCACACCCCCATCAGGCACCCAGCACACCGCACACCACTGACAGTACACAATGTACCACAGCCCCATCAGATACCCAGCACACCGCACACCACTGACAGTACACAATGTACCATATCCCCATCAGACACCCAGCACACCACACACCACTGACAGGACACAATGTACCACCCCCCCATCAGGGACACGGCACACCGCACACCACTGACAGTACACAATGTACCACCCCCCCATCAGGCACCCAGCACACCGCACACCACTGACAGTACACAATGTACCACACCCCATCAGACACCCAGCACACCGCACACCAGTGACATTACACTATGTACCACAGCCCCATCAGACACCCAGCGCACCACACACCACTGACAGTACACAATGTACCACACCCCCATCAGACACCCAGCACACCACACACCACTGACAGTACACAATGTACCACAGCCACATCAGACAGCCAGCTCACCGCACACCACTGACAGTACACAATGTACCACACCCCCAGCAGATACCAAGCACACCGCACACCACTGACAGTACACAATGTACCCACAGCCCCATCAGACACCCAGCACACCACACACCACTGACAGTACACAATGTACCACCCCCCCATCAGGGACACATCACACCGCACACCACTGACAGTACACAATGTACAACCCCCCCATCAGGCACCCAGCACACCGCACACCACTGACAGTACACAATGTACCACAGCCCCATCAGACACCCAGCACACCGCACACCACTGACAGCACACAATGTACCACAGTCCCATCAGACACCCAGCACACCTCACACCACTGACAGTACACAATGTACCACAGCCCCATCAGACAACCAGCTCACCACACACCACTGACAGTACACAATGTACCAGACCCCCATCAGACAACCAGCTCACCACACACCACTGACAGTACACAATGTACCACACCCCCATCAGACACCCAGCACACTGCACACCACTGACAGTACACAATGTACCACACCCCCATCAGACACCCAGCACACCGCACACCACTGACAGCACACAATGTACCACAGCCACATCAGACACCCAGCACACCACACACCACTGACAGTACACAATGTACCACCCCCCCCATCAGGGACACAGCACACCGCACACCACTGACAGTACACAATGTACCACCCCCCCATCAGGCACCCAGCACACCGCACACCACTGACAGTACACAATGTACCACAGCCCCATCAGACAACCAGCGCACCACACACCACTGACAGTACACAATGTACCACACCCCCATCAGACACCCAGCACACCACACACCACTGACAGTACACAATGTACCACAGCCCCATCAGACACCCAGCTCACCGCACACCACTGACAGTACACAATGTACCACACCCCCAGCAGATACCAAGCACACCGCACACCACTGACAGTACACAATGTACCCACAGCCCCATCAGACACCCAGCACACCACACACCACTGACAGTACACAATGTACCACCCCCCCATCAGGGACACAGCACACCGCACACCACTGACAGTACACAATGTACCACCCCCCCATCAGGCACCCAGCACACCGCACACCACTGACAGTACACAATGTACCACAGCCCCATCAGACACCCAGCACACCGCACACCACTGACAGCACACAATGTACCACAGTCCCATCAGACACCCAGCACACCTCACACCACTGACAGTACACAATGTACCACAGCCCCATCAGACAACCAGCTCACCACACACCACTGACAGTACACAATGTACCACACCCACATCAGACAACCAGCTCACCACACACCACTGACAGTACACAATGTACCACACCCCCATCAGACACCCAGCACACTGCACACCACTGACAGTACACAATGTACCACACCCCCATCAGACACCCAGCACACCGCACACCACTGACAGCACACAATGTACCACAGTCCCATCAGACACCCAGCACACCTCACACCACTGACAGTACACAATGTCCCGCACCCCCATCAGGCACTCAGCACACCGCACACCACTGACAGTACACAATGTACCACACCCCCATCAGACAGCCAGCACACTGCACACCACTGACAGTTCACAATGTACCACACCCCCATCAGGCACCCAGCATACCACACACCACTGACAGTACACAATGTACCACAGCCCCATCAGACACCCAGCTCACCGCACACCACTGACAGTACACAATGTACCACACCCCCAGCAGATACCAAGCACACCGCACACCATTGACAGTACACAATGTACCCACAGCCCCATCAGACACCCAGCACACCACACACCACTGACAGTACACAATGTACCACCCCCCCATCAGGGACACAGCACACCGCACACCACTGACAGTACACAATGTACCACCCCCCCATCAGGCACCCAGCACACCGCACACCACTGACAGTACACAATGTACCACAGCCCCATCAGACACCCAGCACACCGCACACCACTGACAGCACACAATGTACCACAGTCCCATCAGACACCCAGCACACCTCACACCACTGACAGTACACAATGTACCACAGCCCCCTCAGACAACCAGCTCACCACACACCACTGACAGTACACAATGTACCACACCCCCATCAGACAACCAGCTCACCACACACCGCTGACAGTACACAATGTACCACACCCCCATCAGACACCCAGCACACTGCACACCACTGACAGTACACAATGTACCACACCCCCATCAGACACCCAGCACACCGCACACCACTGACAGCACACAATGTACCACAGCCCCATCAGACACCCAGCACACCACACACCACTGACAGTACACAATGTACCACCCCCCCATCAGGGACACAGCACACCGCACACCACTGACAGTACACAATGTACCACCCCCCCATCAGGCACCCAGCACACCGCACACCACTGACAGTACACAATGTACCACACCCCCATCAGACACCCAGCACACCGCACACCAGTGACATTACACAATGTACCACAGCCCCATCAGACACCCAGCGCACCACACACCACTGACAGTACACAATGTACCAGACCCCCATCAGACACCCGGCACACCGCACACCACTGCCAGTACACAATGTACCACAGCCCCATCAGACACCCAGCTCACCGCACACCACTGACAGTACACAATGTACCACACCCCCAGCAGATACCAAGCACACCGCACACCACTGACAGTACACAATGTACCCACAGCCCCATCAGACACCCAGCACACCACACACCACTGACAGTACACAATGTACCACCCCCCCATCAGGGACACAGCACACCGCACACCACTGACAATACACAATGTACCACTCCCCCATCAGGCACCCAGCACACCGCACACCACTGACAGTACACAATGTACCACAGCCCCATCAGACACCCAGCACACCGCACAACACTGACAGCACACAATGTACCACAGTCCCATCAGACACCCAGCACACCTCACACCACTGACAGTACACAATGTACCACAGCCCCATCAGACAACCAGCTCACCACACACCACTGACAGTACACAATGTACCACACCCCCATCAGACAACCAGATCACCACACACCACTGACAGTACACAATGTACCACACCCCCATCAGACACCCAGCACACTTCACACCACTGACAGTACACAATGTACCACACCCCCATCAGACACCCAGCACACCGCACACAACTGACAGCACACAATGTACCAATGTCCCATCAGACACCCAGCACACCTCACACCACTGACAGTACACAATGTCCCGCACCCCCATCAGGCACTCAGCACACCGCACACCACTGACAGTACACAATGTACCACACCCCCATCAGACAGCCAGCACACTGCACACCACTGACAGTTCACAATGTACCACACCCCCATCAGGCACCCAGCACACCACACACCACTGACAGTACACAATGAACCACATCCCCATCAGGCACCCAGCTCACCGCACACCACTGACAGTACACAATGTACCACACCCCCATCAGACATCCAGTACACCGCACACCACCGACAGTACACAATGTACCACGCCCCCATCAGACACCCAGCACACCGCACACCACTGACAGTACACAATGTACCACATCCCCATCAGGCACCCAGCACACCACACACCACTGAAAGTACATAATGTACCACACCCTCATCCGGCACCCAGCACACCACACACCACTGACAGTACACAATGTACCTCACCCCCATCAGACACCCAGCACACCGCACAACATTGACAGTACAAAATGTACCACACCCCCATCAGACACCCAGCACACCGCACACCACTGACAGTACACAATGTACCACACCCCCATCAGACACCCAGCACACCGCACACCATTGACAGTACACAATGTACCACAGCCCCATCAGACAACCAGCTCACCACACACCACTGACAGTACACAATGTACCAGACCCCCATCAGACAACCAGCTCACCACACACCACTGACAGTACACAATGTACCACACCCCCATCAGACACCCAGCACACTGCACACCACTGACAGTACACAATGTACCACAGCCACATCAGACACCCAGCACACCACACACCACTGACAGTACACAATGTACCACCCCCCCCCATCAGGGCACAGCACACCGCACACCACTGACAGTACACAATGTACCACCCCCCCATCAGGCACCCAGCACACCGCACACCACTGACAGTACACAATGTACCACAGCCCCATCAGACACCCAGCGCACCACACACCACTGACAGTACACAATGTACCACACCCCCATCAGACACCCAGCACACCACACACCACTGACAGTACACAATGTACCACAGCCCCATCAGACACCCAGCTCACCGCACACCACTGACAGTACACAATGTACCACACCCCCAGCAGATACCAAGCACACCGCACACCGCTGACAGTACACAATGTACCCACAGCCCCATCAGACACCCAGCACACCACACACCACTGACAGTACACAATGTACCACCCCCCCATCAGGGACACAGCACACCGCACACCACTGACAGTACACAATGTACCACCCCCCCATCAGGCACCCAGCACACCGCACACCACTGACAGTACACAATGTACCACAGCCCCATCAGACACCCAGCACACCGCACACCACTGACAGCACACAATGTACCACAGTCCCATCAGACACCCAGCACACCTCACACCACTGACAGTACACAATGTACCACAGCCCCATCAGACACCCAGCTCACCACACACCACTGACTGTACACAATGTACCACACCCACATCAGACAACCAGCTCACCACACACCACTGACAGTACACAATGTACCACACCCCCATCAGACACCCAGCACACTGCACACCACTGACAGTACACAATGTACCACACCCCCATCAGACACCCAGCACACCGCACACCACTGACAGCACACAATGTACCACAGTCCCATCAGACACCCAGCACACCTCACACCACTGACAGTACACAATGTCCCGCACCCCCATCAGGCACTCAGCACACCGCACACCACTGACAGTACACAATGTACCACACCCCCATCAGACAGCCAGCACACTGCACACCACTGACAGTTCACAATGTACCACACCCCCATCAGGCACCCAGCATACCACACACCACTGACAGTACACAATGTACCACAGCCCCATCAGACACCCAGCTCACCGCACACCACTGACAGTACACAATGTACCACACCCCCAGCAGATACCAAGCACACCGCACACCATTGACAGTACACAATGTACCCACAGCCCCATCAGACACCCAGCACACCACACACCACTGACAGTACACAATGTACCACCCCCCCATCAGGGACACAGCACACCGCACACCACTGACAGTACACAATGTACCACCCCCCCCCCCATCAGGCACCCAGCACACCGCACACCACTGACAGTACACAATGTACCACAGCCCCATCAGACACCCAGCACACCGCACACCACTGACAGCACACAATGTACCACAGTCCCATCAGACACCCAGCACACCTCACACCACTGACAGTACACAATGTACCACAGCCCCCTCAGACAACCAGCTCACCACACACCACTGACAGTACACAATTTACCACACCCCCATCAGACAACCAGCTCACCACACACCGCTGACAGTACACAATGTACCACACCCCCATCAGACACCCAGCACACTGCACACCACTGACAGTACACAATGTACCACACCCCCATCAGACACCCAGCACACCGCTCACCACTGACAGCACACAATGTACCACAGCCCCATCAGACACCCAGCACACCACACACCACTGACAGTACACAATGTACCACCCCCCCATCAGGGACACAGCACACCGCACACCACTGACAGTACACAATGTACCACCCCCCCATCAGGCACCCAGCACACCGCACACCACTGACAGTACACAATGTACCACACCCCCATCAGACACCCAGAACACCGCACACCAGTGACATTACACAATGTACCACAGCCCCATCAGACACCCAGCGCACCACACACCACTGACAGTACACAATGTACCAGACCCCCATCCGACACCCAGCACACCGCACACCACTGCCAGTACACAATGTACCACAGCCCCATCAGACACCCAGCTCACCGCACACCACTGACAGTACACAATGTACCACACCCCCAGCAGATACCAAGCACACCGCACACCACTGACAGTACACAATGTACCCACAGCCCCATCAGACACCCAGCACACCACACACCACTGACAGTACACAATGTACTACCCCCCCATCAGGGACACAGCACACCGCACACCACTGACAGTACACAATGTACCACAGCCCCATCAGACACCCAGCACACCGCACAACACTGACAGCACACAATGTACCACAGTCCCATCAGACACCCAGCACACCTCACACCACTGACAGTACACAATGTACCACAGCCCCATCAGACAACCAGCTCACCACACACCACTGACAGTACACAATGTACCACACCCTCATCAGACAACCAGATCACCACACACCACTGACAGTACACAATGTACCACACCCCCATCAGACATCCAGTACACCGCACACCACCGTCAGTACACAATGTACCACGCCCCCATCAGACACCCAGCACACCGCACACCACTGACAGTACACAATGTACCACATCCCCATCAGGCACCCAGCACACCACACACCACTGACAGTACATAATGTACCACACCCTCATCCGGCACCCAGCACACCACACACCACTGACAGTACACAATGTACCACACCCCCATCAGACACCCAGCACACCGCACAACATTGACAGTACAAAATGTACCACACCCCCATCAGACACCCAGCACACCGCACACCACTGACAGTACACAATGTACCACACCCCCATCAGACACCCAGCACACCGCACACCATTGACAGTACACAATGTACCACACCCCCATCAGACACCCAGCACACCCCACACCACTGACAGTACACAATGTACCACAGCCCCAGCAGACACCCAGCACACCACACACCACTGACTGTACAGAATGTACCACATCCCATCAGACACCCAGCACACCGCACACCACTGACAGTACACAATGTACCACACACCCATCAGACACCCAGCACACCGCACACCACTGGCAGTTCACAATGTACCACACCCCCATCAGGCACCCAGCACACCACACACCACTGACAGTACACAATGTACCACATCCCCATCAGGCACCCAGCTCACCGCACACCACTGACAGTACACAATGTACCACACCCCCATCAGACACCCAGTACACCGCACACCACCGACAGTACACAATGTACCACGCCCCCATCAGACACCCAGCACACCGCACACCACTGACAGTACACAATGTACCACATCCCCATCAGGCACCCAGCACACCACACACCACTGACAGTACATAATGTACCACACCCTCATCCGGCACCCAGCACACCACACACCACTGACAGTACACAATGTACCACACCCCCATCAGACACCCAGCACACCGCACAACATTGACAGTACAAAATGTACCACACCCCCATCAGACACCCAGCACACCGCACACCACTGACAGTACACAATGTACCACACCCCCATCAGACACCCAGCACACCGCACACCATTGACAGTACACAATGTACCACACCCCCATCAGACAACCAGCACACCCCACACCACTGACAGTACACAATGTACCACAGCCCCAGCAGACACCCAGCACACCACACACCACTGACTGTAAAGAATGTACCACATCCCATCAGACACCCAGCACACCGCACACCACTGACAGTACACAATGTACCACACACCCATCAGACACCCAGCACACCGCACACCACTGACAGCACACAATGTACCACAGTCCCATCAGACACCCAGCACACCTCACACCACTGACAGTCCACAATGTCCCGCACCCCCATCAGGCACTCAGCACACCGCACACCACTGACAGTACACAATGTACCACACCCCCATCAGACAGCCAGCACACTGCACACCACTGACAGCTCACAATGTACCACACCCCCATCAGGCACCCAGCTCACCGCACGCCACTGACAGTACACAATGTACCACACCCCCATCAGACACCCAGCACACCGCACACCACCGACAGTACACAATGAACCACGCCCCCATCAGACACCCAGCACACCGCACACCACTGACAGTACACAATGTACCACATCCCCATCAGGCACCCAGCACACCACACACCACTGACAGTACATAATGTACCACACCCTCATCCGGCACCCAGCACACCACACACCACTGACAGTACACAATGTACCACACCCCCATCAGACACCCAGCACACCGCACACCACTGACAGTACACAATGTACCACAGCACCATCAGACACCCAGCTCACCGCACACCACTGACAGTACACAATGTACCACAGTCCCATCAGACATCCAGCACACCGCTCACAACTGACAGTACACAATGTACCACACACCCATCAGACACCCAGCATACCACACACCACTGACAGTACACAATGTACCACACCCCCATCAGACACCCAGCACACCACACACCACTGACAGTACACAATGTACCACACCCCCATCAGAAACCCAGCACACCGCACACCACTGACAGTACACAATGTACCTCACCCACATCAGACACCCAGCACAGCACACACCACTGACAGTACACAATGTACCACACACCCATCAGACACCCAGCACACCGCACACCACTGACAGTACACAATGTACCACAGCCCCATCAGACACCCAGCAAACCGCACACAACTGACAGTACACAATGTAACAAACACCCATCAGAAACCCAGCATACCACACACCACTGACAGTACACAATGTACCACACCCCCATCAGAAACCCAGCACACCGCACACCACTGACAGTACACAATGTCCCACACCCCCATCAGACACCCAGCACACCGCACAGCACTGACAGTACACAATGTACCACACCCCCATCAGACACCCGGCACACCGCACACCACTGACAGTACACAATGTACCTCACCCCCATTAGACACCCAGCACACCGCACACCACTGACAGTACACAATGTACCACACCCCCATCAGGCACCCAGCACACCGCACACCACTGACAGTACACAATGTACCACACCCCCATCAGACACCCTGCACACCGCACACCACTGACAGTACACAATGTACCACACCCCCATCAGACACCCAGCACACCGCACACCACTGACAGTACACAATGTACCTCACCCCCATTAGACACCCAGCACACCGCACACCACTGACAGTACACAATGTACCACACCCCCATCAGGCACACAGCACACCGCACACCACTGACAGTACACAATGTACCAAACCCCCATCAGGCACCCAGCTCACCACATACCACTGACAGTACACAATGTACCACACACCCATCAGGCACCCAGCACACCGCACACCACTGACAGTACACAATGTACCTCACCCCCATCAGACACCCAGCTCACCACACACCACTGACAGTACACAATGTACCAAACGCCCATCAGGCACCCAGCTCACCACACACCACTGACAGTACACAATGTACCACACCCCCATGAGACACCCAGCACACCGCACACCACTGACAGTACACAATGTACCACACACCCATCAGACACCCAGCACACCACACACCACTGACAGTACACAATGTACCACACCCCCATCAGATCCCCAGCACACTGCACACCACTGATCTTACACAATGTAGCACACCCCCATCAGGCACCCAGCACACCACACACCACTGACAGTACACAATGTACCACACCCCCATCAGACACCCAGTACACCAAACACCACTGACAGTACACAATGTACCACACCCCCATCAGACACCGAGCACACCACACACCACTGACAGTACACAATGTACTACACCCCCATCAGACACCCAGCACACCGCGCACCACTGACAGTACACAATGTACCACAGCCCCATCAGGCACCCAGCACACCGCAGACCCCTGACAGTACACAATGTACCACAGCCCCATCAGACACCCAGAACACCACACACCACTGACAGTGCACAATGTACCACAGCCCCTTCAGGCACCCAGAACACCACACACCACTGACAGTACACAATGTACCACACCCCCATCAGACACCCAGTACACCAAACACCACTGACAGTACACAATGTACCACACCCATCAGACACCCAGCACACCGCACACCACTGACAGTACACAATGTACCTCACCACCATCAGACACCCAGCACACCACACACCACTGACAGTACACAATGTACGGCACCCCCATCAGACAACCAGCACACCACACACCAGTGACAGTACATAATGTATCACAGCCCCATCAGGCACCCAGCACACCGCACACCACTGACAGTACACAATGTACCACACCCCCATCAGACATCCAGCACACCGCACACCACTGACAGTACACAATGTACCGCACCCCCATCAGACACCCAGCACACCGCACTCCACTGACAGTACACAATGTACCACAGACCCATCAGACACCCAGCACACCACACACCACTGACAGTACACAATGTACCACAACCCCATCAGACACCCAGCACACCACACACCACTGACAGTACACAATGTACCACACCCCCATCAGGCAACCAGCACACCACACACCACTGACAGTACACAATGTACCACACCCCCATCAGACACCCAGCACACCACCCACCACTGACAGTACACAATGTACCACACCCCCATAAGACACCCAGCACACCGCACACCACTGACAGTACACAATGTACCACAGCACCATCAGACACCCAGTACACCACACACCACTGACAGTACACAATGTACCACACCCCCATCAGACACCCAGCACACCGCACACCATTGACAGTACATAATGTACCACAGCCCCATCAGACACCCAGCACACCGCACACCATTGACAGTACACAATGTACCACACCCCCATCAGACACCCAGCACACCCCACACCACTGACAGTACACAATGTACCACAGCCCCAGCAGACACCCAGCACACCACACACCACTGACTGTACAGAATGTACCACATCCCATCAGACACCCAGCACACCGCACACCACTGACAGTACACAATGTACCACACACCCATCAGACACCCAGCACACCGCACACCACTGACAGCACACAATGTACCACAGTCCCATCAGACACCCAGCACACCTCACACCACTGACAGTACACAATGTCCCGCACCCCCATCAGGCACTCAGCACACCGCACACCACTGACAGTACACAATGTACCACACCCCCATCAGACAGCCAGCACACTGCACACCACTGACAGCTCACAATGTACCACACCCCCATCAGGCACCCAGCTCACCGCACACCACTGACAGTACACAATGTACCACACCCCCATCAGACACCCAGCACACCGCACACCACCGACAGTACACAATGTACCACGCCCCCATCAGACACCCAGCACACCGCACACCACTGACAGTACACAATGTACCACATCCCCATCAGGCACCCAGCACACCACACACCACTGACAGTACATAATGTACCACACCACCATTAGACACTCAGCACACCACTGACAGTACACAATTTACCACATCCCCATCAGGCACCCAGCACACCGCACACCACTGACAGTACACAATGTACCACACCCTCATCCGGCACCCAGCACACCACACACCACTGACAGTACACAATGTACCACACCCCCATCAGACACCCAGCACACCGCACACCACTGACAGTACACAATGTACCACAGCACCATCAGACACCCAGCTCACCGCACACCACTGACAGTACACAATGTACCACAGTCCCATCAGACACCCAGCACACCGCACACAACTGACAGTACACAATGTACCACACACCCATCAGACACCCAGCATACCACACACCACTGACAGTACACAATGTACCACACCCCCATCAGACACCCAGCACACCACACACCACTGACAGTACACAATGTACCACACCCCCATCAGAAACCCAGCACACCGCACAGCACTGACAGTACACAATGTACCTCACCCACACCAGACACCCAGCACAGCACACACCACTGACAGTACACAATGTACCACACACCCATCAGACACCCAGCACACCGCACACCACTGACAGTACACAATGTACCACAGCCCCATCAGACACCCAGCAAACCGCACACAACTGACAGTACACAATGTAACACACACCCATCAGAAACCCAGCATACCACACACCACTGACAGTACACAATGTACCACACCCCCATCAGAAACCCAGCACACCGCACACCACTGACAGTACACAATGTCCCACACCCCCATCAGACACCCAGCACGCCGCACAGCACTGACAGTACACAATGTACCACACCCCCATCAGACACCCAGCACACCGCACACCACTGACAGTACACAATGTACCTCACCCCCATTAGACACCCAGCACACCGCACACCACTGACAGTACACAATGTACCACACCCCCATCAGGCACCCAGCACACCGCACACCACTGACAGTACACAATGTACCACACCCCCATCAGACACCCAGCACACCGCACACCACTGACAGTACACAATGTACCACACCCCCATCAGACACCCAGCACACCGCACACCACTGACAGTACACAATGTACCTCACCCCCATTAGACACCCAGCACACCGCACACCACTGACAGTACACAATGTACCACACCCCCATCAGGCACCCAGCACACCGCACACCACTGACAGTACACAATGTACCAAACCCCCATCAGGCACCCAGCTCACCACATACCACTGACAGTACACAATGTACCACACCCCCATCAGGCACCCAGCACACCGCACACCACTGACAGTACACAATGTACCTCACCCCCATCAGACACCCAGCTCACCACACACCACTGACAGTACACAATGTACCAAACGCCCATCAGGCACCCAGCTCACCACACACCACTGACAGTACACAATGTACCACACCCCCATGAGACACCCAGCACACCGTACACCACTGACAGTACACAATGTACCACACCCCCATCAGACACCCAGCACACCACACACCACTGACAGTACACAATGTACCACACCCCCATCAGATCCCCAGCACACTGCACACCACTGATCTTACACAATGTACCACACCCCCATCAGGCACCCAGCACACCACACACCACTGACAGTACACAATGTACCACACCCCCATCAGACACCCAGTACACCAAACACCACTGACAGTACACAATGTACCACACCCCCATCAGACACCCAGCACACCACACACCACTGACAGTACACAATGTACTACACCCCCATCAGACACCCAGCACACCGCGCACCACTGACAGTACACAATGTACCACAGCCCCATCAGGCACCCAGCACACCGCAGACCACTGACAGTACACAATGTACCACAGCCCCATCAGACACCCAGAACACCACACACCACTGACAGTGCACAATGTACCACAGCCCCATCAGGCACCCAGAACACCACACACCACTGACAGTACACAATGTACCACACCCCCATCAGACACCCAGTACACCAAACACCACTGACAGTACACAATGTACCACACCCATCAGACACCCAGCACACCACACACCACTGACAGTACACAATGTGCGGCACCCCCATCAGACAACCAGCACACCACACACCAGTGACAGTACATAATGTATCACAGCCCCATCAGGCACCCAGCACACCGCACACCACTGACAGTACACAATGTACCACACCCCCATCAGACACCCAGCACACCGCACACCACTGACAGTACACAAAGTACCGCACCCCCATCAGACACCCAGCACACCGCACTCCACTGACAGTACACAATGTACCACAGACCCATCAGACACCCAGCACACCACACACCACTGACAGTACACAATGTACCACAACCCCATCAGACACCCAGCACACCACACACCACTGACAGTACACAATGTACCACACCCCCATCAGGCAACCAGCACACCACACACCAATGACAGTACACAATGTACCACACCCCCATCAGACACCCCGCACACCGCACACCACTGACAGTACACAATGTACCACAGCCCCATCAGGCACACAGCACATCGCACACCACTGAGAGTACACAATGTACCACGGCCCAATCAGGAACCCAGCACACCGCACACCACTGTCAGTACACAATGTACCACAGTCCCATCAGGCACCCAGCACACCACACACCACTGACAGTACACAATGTACCACACCCCCATCAGACACTCAGCACACCGCACACCACTGACATTACACAATGTACCACGCCCACATCAGACACCCAGCACACCACACACCACTGACAGTACACAATGTACCACAGCCCCATCAGACACTCAGCACACCGCAAACAACTGACAGTACACAATGTACCACTCCCCCCATCAGACACCCAGCACACCGCACACCACTGACAGTACACAATGTTCCACACCCCCATCAGGTACTCAGCACACCACACACCACTGAGAGTACACAATGTTCCACAGCCCCATCAGACACCCAGCACACCGCACACCACTGACAGTACACAATGTACCACATCCCCATCAGACACCCAGCACACCGCACATCACTGACAGTACACAATGTACCACACCCCCATCAGACACCCAGCACACCGCACACCACTGACAGTACACAATGTTCCACAACCCCATAAGACACTCAGCACACCACACACCACTGACATTACACAATGTACCACACCCCCATCAGACACCCAGCACACCGCACATCACTGACAGCACACAATGTACCACACCCCCATCAGGCACCCAGCACACCACACACCACTGACAGTACACAATGTACTACACCCCCATCAGACACCCAGCACACTGCACACCACTGACAGAACACAATGTACCACAGCCCCATCAGACATCCAGCACACCGCACACCACTGACAGTACACAATGTACCACACCCCCATCAGACACCCAGCACACCACACACCACTGACAGTACACAATGTACCACACCCCCATCAGCCCCCCGCACACCACACACCACTGACAGTACACAATGCACCACACCCCCATCAGACACCCAGCACACCACACACCACTAACAGTACACAATGTACCACACCCCCATCAGACACCCAGCACACTGCACACCACTGACAGTACACAATGTACCACAACCCCATCAGACACCCAGCACACGGCACACCACTGACAGGACACAATGTACCATACCCAAATCAGATACCCAGCACACTGCACACCACTGACAGTACACAATGTACCACACCCACATCAGACACCCAGCACACCACACACCACTGACAGTACACAATGTACCACACCCACATCAGACACCCAGCACACCACACACCACTGACAGTACACAATGTACCACTCCCCCATCAGGCACCCAGCACACCATGCACCACTGACAGTACACAATGTACCACACCCACATCAGACACCCAGCACACCACACACCACTGACAGTACACAATGTGCCACACCCCCATCAGACACCCAGCACACCACACACCACTGACAGTACACAATGTACCACACCCCCATCAGGCACCCAGCACACCACACACCACTGACAGTACACAATGTACCACACCTACATCAGACACCCAGCACACCGCACACCACTGACAGTACACAATGTACCACACCCCCATCATACACCCAGCGTACCGCACACCACTGACAGTACACAATGTACCACACTCCCATCAGGCACTCAGCAAACAGCACACCACTGACAGTAAACAATGTACCACACCCCAATCCGACACACAGCACACCGCACACCACTGACAGTACACAATGTACCACAGCCCCATCAGACACCCAGCACACCGCACACCACTGACAGTACACAATGTACCACAGCCCAATCCGACACCCAGCACACCACACACCACTCACAGTATACAATGTACCACAGCCCCATCAGACACCCAGCACACGGCACACCACTGACAGCACACAATGTACCACACCCCCATCAGACACCCAGCACACCGCACACCACTGACAGTACACAATGTACCACACCCACATCAGACACCCAGCACACCACACACCATTGAAAGTACACAATGTACCACACCCCCATCAGGCACTCAGCAAACAGCACATCACTGACAGTACACAATGTACCACACCTCCATCAGACACCCAGCACACCGCACACCACTAACAGTACACAATGTACCACACCCCCATCAGGCACCCAGCACACCGCACACCACTGACAGTACACAATGTACCACACCCCCATCAGACACCCAGCACACTGCACACCACTGAGTGTCTGTGTGTGTATTACAGTGTGTGTGTGTGTGTGTGTTAGTGTCTGTGTGTGTGTGAGTGTATTACTGTTTCTATCTGTGTGTGTAAGTGTATTACTGTATGTGTGTGTGTGAGTGTGTGTCAGTATCTGTGTTTGTGTTAGTGTCTGTGTGCGTGTGTGTGAGTGTATTACTGTGTGTGTGTGTTACTGTCTCTGTATGTGTGTGTTTGTGTGTCAGTGTCTGTGTGCGTGTGTGTGTTACTGTCTCTGTGAGTGTGCGTGTGTGTGTGTTACTGTCTGTGTGTGTGTGTGTGAGTGTCAGTGTGTGTGTGTTACTGTCTCTGTCTGTGTGTGTGCAAGTGTATTACTGTATGTGTGTGTGTGAGTGTGTGTCAGTGTCTGTATGTGTGAGTGTGTTTTTGTCTGTGTGTGTGTTACTGTCTCTGTGAGTGTGCGTGTGTGTGTGTTACTGTCTCTGTCTGTGTGTGTGCAAGTGTATTACTGTATGAGTGTGCATGAGTGTGTGTGAGTGTGTGTCAGTGTCTGTATGTGTGAGTGTGTTTTTGTCTGTGTGTGTGTTACTGTCTCTGTATGTATGTGTGTGTGTGTGTGAGTGTGTTACTGTGTGTGTGTGTGTTAGTGTCTGTGTGTGTGTCAGTGTATTACTGTGTGTGTGTGTGAGTGTGTCAGTGTCTGTGTGTGTGTTACTGTCTCTGTATGTATGTGTGTGTGTGTGAGTGTGTTACTGTCTCTGTATGTATGTGCGTGTGTGTGTGTATGTGTGTTTCTGTCTCTGTATGTGTGAGTGTGTTAGTTTGTGTGTGTGTGAGTGTGTGTGTGTGAGTGTGTGTTACTGTCTGTGTGTGTGTGTGTGAGTGTGTTACTGTCTGTGTCTGTCTGTGTGTGAGTGTGTTACTGTCTCTGTGAGTGTGTGTGTTTGTATATATTTATTTCACTCCCTCAACACCACGCCGACCATACTTGTGATGTCTTTCCCAGGCTGATGTATAATTTCATTGTGTATTTCCCTTCCTCACAGTGAACCTCATCACAATTGTGGTCCTGAAGAGAAGAAACTGCGGGCTGTCCAAATGTGTGACTTGTTACCTGTTGGCCATGGCAGTGGGGGATCTCCTGGTCGTTATTCTCGACCTGATATTCAGACACATTCCCATTGTTTTTCCTGAACAGTTTTATTTCCTGCGGTCCATCCCCGTGTGTAATATCCACGCCGCCCTGCTTTATGCAGCCACTGACTGTTCTGTCTGGTTCACCGTCACTTTCACCTTTGATCGATTTGTGGCCATTTGTTGCCCGAAGCTGAAAAGTAAATATTGCAGCGAGAAAGCGGCGGCTGTGGTTCTGGGAACAGTGGCTGTGCTGAGCTGTCTGAAGGACATTTCCTGGGGGGTGATGCTGTCCGGTGGGTATCGGCTGGGGAACAACCCCTGGTTTTGTGATGTCACAATGGGTGTTGCGGAATCTCCGGTCTGGGGACCAATCGAGTTCCTCCACCACATTCTAACCCCGTGTGTTCCATTCGCCCTGATTCTGCTGCTCAATGTTCTCACCGTCAGACACATTGTCCTGAGCAGCAGGGCCCGCAGGAGACTCCGGGCTCACAGCAGTGGGCACAGTGCCAGAGACCCGGAGATGGAGAGTCGCAGCAAATCCATCATCTTACTCTTCATTATCTCCGCCAACTTCATCCTGTTATGGTCAACGTTAATGGTTTATTCTATATGGAGCCGGATGTCGCTTCTGGGGTATTACTCTGTATGGTTAGATGCTTATGTTCTGGAATTGGGCTTCATGCTGCAGCTCCTGAGTTGCTGCACAAACACTGCGATTTACGCCGTGACACAGACTCAGTTCAGGCAGCAGTTGAAAAATGTGCTGAAAGTTCCATTTCGTTCAATTCTTCAATTCATTAAATCCTGATAGGAAACCCCACCCACTCGGCATCTCTCTCATCGCACTGCCGGTAAAACTGACCATCCCCAGCCTGACTCACCCTGACTTACCATTCTGCATTCCCAGGACTATCGGTGGGTGGGTGTGACTCCCCCCAATTGCCAATCAGCTGGGCGTGTCCTTCCCCGCATTGACGATCAGCTGGGTGTGTGCTTCCCCCCATTGCCGATCAGCTGGGAGTGTGCTTCCCCGCATTGCCGATCAGCTGGGTCTGTCCTTCCCCCCATTGCCGATCAGCTGGGTCTGTCCTTCCTCCCATTGCCGATCAGCTGGGTCTGTCCTTCCTCCCATTGCCGATCAGCTGGGTCTGTGCTTCCTCCCATTGCCGATCAGCTGGGCGTGTCCTTCCTCCCATTGCCGATCAGCTGGGTGTGTGCTTCCCCCCATTGCCGATCAGCTGGGTCTGTCCTTCCCCCCATTGCCGATCAGCCGGGTCTGTCCTTCCTCCCATTGCCGATCAGCTGGGTCTGTCCTTCCTCCCATTGCCGATCAGCTGGGTCTGTCCTTCCCCCCCTTTCCGATCAGTTGGGAGTGTGCTTCCTCGCATTGCCGATCAGCTGGGTGTGTGCTTCCCCGCATTGCCGATCAGCTGGGAGTGTGCTTCCCCCCTTGCCGAACAGCTGGGTGTGTCCTTCCCTCCCCCCCCATTGCCGATCAGCTGGGTGTGTGCTTCCCCGCATTGCCGATCAGCTGGGTGTGTGCTTCACCCCCCCATTGCCGATCAGCTGGGTCTGTCCTTCCCCCCATTGCCGATCAGCTGGATGTGTGCCTCACCCCATTGCCGATCAGCTGGGCGTGTCCTTCCCCCCATTGCCGATCAGCTGGGAGTGTCCTTCCCCCCATTGCCGATCAGCTGGCTGTGTGCTTCCTCCCATTGCCGATCAGCTGGGTCTGTCCTTCCTCCCATTGCCGATCAGCTGGGTGTGTCCTTCCCCCCATTGCCGATCAGCTGGGTGAGTGCTTCTCCCCATTGCCGATCAGCTGGGTGTGACCTTCCCCCCATTGCCGATCAGCTGGGTGTGTGCTTCCCCCCATTGCCGATCAGCTGGGTGTGTGCTTCCCCCCATTGCTGATCAGCTGGGTCTGTCCTTCCCCCCATTGCCGATCAGCTGGGTCTGTCCTTCCCCACATTGCCGATCAGCTGGGTGTGTGCTTCCCCCCATTGCCGCTCAGCTGGGTCTGTCCTTCCCCCCATTGCCGATCAGCGGGGTCTGTCCTTCCCCCCATTGCCGATCAGCTGGGAGTGTGACTCCCCCCATTGCCGATCAGCTGGGAGTGTGCCTCCCCCATTGCCGATCAGCTGGGTGTGTGCTTCCCCCCATTGCCGATCAACTGGGTGTGTGCTTCCCCCCATTGCCGATCAGCTGGGTGTGTGCTTCCCCGCATTGCCGATCAGCTGGGACTGTGCTTCCCCCCATTGCCGATCAGCTGGAACTGTGCTTCCCCCCATTGCCGATCAGCTGGGTGTGTGCTTCCCCCCATTGACGATCAGCTGGGCGTGTGCTTCCCCCCATTGCCGATCAGCTGTGAGTGTGCTTCCCCCCATTGCCGATCAGCTGAGTGTGTGCCTCACCCATTGCCGATCAGCTGGGTGTGTCCTTCCCCCCATTGCCGATCAGCTGGGCGTGTGCTTCCC
Organism: Scyliorhinus torazame; assembly: GCF_047496885.1. NCBI lineage: Eukaryota > Metazoa > Chordata > Chondrichthyes > Carcharhiniformes > Scyliorhinidae > Scyliorhinus > Scyliorhinus torazame. Next base: position 56,148,430 of record NC_092711.1, read on the forward strand.
CCCATTGCCGATCAGCTGTGAGTGTGCTTCCCCCCATTGCCGATCAGCTGGGTGTGTGCGTCCCCCATTGCCGATCAGCTGGGTGTGTCCTTCCCCCCATTGCCGATCAGCTGGGTCTGTCCTTCCCCCCATTACAAATCAGCTGGGTGTGTGCTTCCCCACATTGCCGATCAGCTGGGTGTGTGCTTCCCCCCATTGCCGATCAGCTGCGTCTGTCCTTCCCCGCATTGCCGATCAGCTGGGTGTGTGCTTCCCCGCATTGCCGATCAGCTGCGTCTGTCCTTCCCCACATTGCCGATCAGCTGGGTGTGTGCTTCCCCCCATTGCCGATCAGCTGGGAGTGTGCTTCCCCCCATTGCCGATCAGCTGGGTGTGTGCTTCCCCCCATTGCCGATCAGCTGCGTCTGTCCTTCCCCGCATTGCCGATCAGCTGGGTCTGTCCTTCCCCCCATTGCCGATCAGCTGGGCGTGTGCTTCCCCCCATTGCCGATCAGCTGGGTGTGTGCTTCCCCCCATTGCCAATCAGCTGGGTGTGTGCTTCCCCCCATTGCCGATCAGCTGGGTGTGTGCTTCCCCGCATTGCAGATCAGCTGGGTCTGTCCTTCCCCCCTTGCCGATCAGCTGTGCGTGTGCTTCCCCCCATTGCCGATCAGCTGGGTGTGTGCTTCCCCCCATTGCCGATCAGCTGGGTGAGTGGCTCCCCCCATTGCTGATCAGCTGGGTGTGTGCTTCCCCGCATTGCCGATCAGCTGGGTGTGTGCTTCCCCCTATTGCCGATCAGCTGGGTGTGTGCTTCCCCGCATTGACGATCAGCTGGGTGTGCTTCCCCGCATTGCCGATCAGCTGGTTGTGTGCTTCCCCCCATTGCCGATCAGCTGGGAGTGTGCTTCCCCGCATTTCCGATCACCTGGGTGTGTCCTTCCCCCCATTGCCAATCAGCTGGGTGTGTGCCTCCCCCCATTGCCGATCAGCTGGGTGTGTGCTTTCCCCCATTGCCGACAGCTGGGAGTGTGCTGCCCCCATTGCCGATCAGCTGGGTGTGTGCTTCCCCCCATTGCCGATCAGCTGGATGTGTGCTTCCCCGCATTGCCGATCAGCTGGGTGTGTGCTTCCCCCCATTGCCGATCAGCTGGGTGTGTTCTTCCCCCCATTGCCGATCAGCTGGGTGTGTGCTTCCCCCCATTGCCGATCAGCTGGGTGTGTGCTTCCCCCCATTGCCGATCAGCTGGGAGTGTGCTTCCCCCCATTGCCGATCAGCTGGGTGTGTGCTTCCCCCCATTGCCGATCAGCTGGGAGTGTGCTTCCCCCTTTTGCCGATCAGCTGGGTCTGTCCTTCCCCCCATTGCCGATCAGCTGGGTCTGTCCTTCCCCCCATTGCCTATCAGCTGGGTGTGTCCTTCGCCACTTTGCCGATCAGCTGGGAGTGTGCTTCCCCCCATTGCCGATCAGCTGGGTCTGTCCTTCCCCCCATTGCCGATCAGCTGGGTCTGTCCTTCGCCACTTTGCCGATCAGCTGGATGTGTGCTTCTCCCCATTGCCGATCAGCTGGGACTGTGCTTCCCCCCATTGCCGATCAGCTGGGTGCGTGCTTCCCCCCATTGCCGATCAGCGGGGACTGTGCTTCCCCCCATTGCCGATCAGCTGGGAGTGTGCTTCCCCCCATTGCCGATCAGCTGGGAGTGTGCTTCCCCCCATTGCCGATCAGCTGGGTGTGTCCTTCCCCCAATTGCCGATCAGCTGGGTCTGTCCTTCGCCACTTTGCCGATCAGCTGGGTGTGTGCTTCCCCCCATTGCCGATCAGCTGGGAGTGTGCTTCCCCCCATTGCCGATCAGCTGGGTCTGTCCTTCCCCCCCATTGCCGATCAGCTGGGTGTGTGCTTCCCCGCATTGCCGATCAGCTGGGTGTGTGCTTCACCCTCATTGCCGATCAGCTGGGTGTGTGCTTCCCCCCATTGCCGATCAGATGGGTGTGTGCTTCCCCCCATTGCCGATCAGCTGGGTGTGTGCTTCACCCTCATTGCCGATCAGCTGTGTGTGTGCTTCCCCCCATTGCCGATCAGCTGGGTGTGTGCTTCCCCCCATTGCCGATCAGCTGGGTGTGTGCTTCACCCTCATTGCCGATCAGCTGGGTGTGTGCTTCCCCCCATTGCCGATCAGCTGGGTGTGTGCTTCACCCTCATTGCCGATCAGCTGGGTCTGTCCTTCCCCCTATTGCCGATCAGCTGGGTGTGTGCTTCCCCCCATTGCCGATCAGCTGGGTGTGTGCTTCCCCCCATTGCCGATCAGCTGGGTGTGTGCTTCACCCTCATTGCCGATCAGCTGGGTGTGTGCTTCCCCCCATTGCCGATCAGCTGGGTGTGTGCTTCACCCTCATTGCCGATCAGCTGGGTCTGTCCTTCCCCCCATTGCCGATCAGCTGGGTGTGTGCTTCCCCCCATTGCCGATCAGCTGGGTGTGTGCTTCCCCCCATTGCCGATCAGCTGGGTGTGTGCTTCACCCTCATTGCCGATCAGCTGGGTGTGTGCTTCCCCCCATTGCCGACCAGCTGGGTGTGTGCTTCACGCTCATTGCCGATCAGCTGGGTCTGTCCTTCCCCCCATTGCCGATCAGCTGGTTGTGCGCTTCCCCCCATTGCCGATCAGCTGGGTGTGTGCTTCCCCGCATTGCCGATCAGCTGGGACTGTGCTTCCCCCCATTGCCGATCAGCTGGGTGTGTGCTTTCCCCCATTGCCGATCAGCTGGGTGTGTGCTTCACCGCATTGCCGATCAGCTGGGACTGTGCTTCCCCCATTGCCGATCAGCTGGGTGTGTGCTTCCCCGCATTGGCGATCAGCTGGGTGTGTGCTTCCCCCCATTGCTGATCAGCTGAGTGTGTGCTTCCCCACATTGCCGATCAGCTGGGAGTGTGCTTCCCCCCATTGCCGATCAGCTGGGTGTGTGCTTCCCCCCATTGCCGATCAGCTGGGTGTGTCCTTCCCCGCATTGCCGATCAGCTGGGAGTGTGCTTCCCCCCATTGCCGATCAGCTGGGTCTGTCCTTCCCCCCATTGCCGATCAGCTGGGTGTGTGCTTCCCCCCATTGCCGATCAGCTGGGTGTGTGCTTCCCCCCATTGCCGATCAGCTGGGTGTGTCCTTCCCCCAATTGCCGATCAGCTGGGTGTGTGCTTCCCCCCATTGCCAATCAGGTGGGCCTGTCCTTCCCCGCATTGCCGATCAGCTGGGAGTGTCCTTCCCCCCATTGCCGATCAGCTGGGAGTGTCCTTCCCCCCCATTGCCGATCAGCTGGGAGTGTCCTTCCCCCCATTGCCGATCAGCTGGGTGTGTGCTTCCCCCCATTGCCGATCAGCTGGGTGTGTGCTTCCCCCCCATTGCCGATCAGCTGGGTGTGTGCTTCCCCCCATTGCCGATCAGCTGGGCGTGTGCTTTCCCCGCATTGCCGATCAGCTGGGTGTGTGCTTCCCCCCATTGCCGATCAGCTGGGTGTGTGCTTCCCCCCATTGCCGATCAGCTGGTTGTGTGCTTCCCCCCATTGCCGATCAGCTGGGTGTGTGCTTCCCCCCATTGCCGATCAGCTGGGTGTGTGCTTCACACCATTGCCGATCAGCTGGGTGTGTGCTTCCCCCCATTGCCGATCAGCTGGGTGTGTGCTTCCCCCCATTGCCGATCAGCTGGGTGTGTGCTTCACACCATTGCCGATCAGCTGGGTGTGTGCTTCCCCCATTGCCGATCAGCTGGGTGTGTGCTTCCCCCCATTGCCGATCAGCTGGGTGTGTGCTTCACACCATTGCCGATCAGCTGGGTGTGTGCTTCCCCCCATTGCCGATCAGCTGGGTGTGTGCTTCCCCGCATTGCCGATCAGCTGGGTGTGTGCTTCCCCCCATTGCCGATCAACTGGGTGTGTCCTTCCCCGCATTGCCGATCAGCTCGGTGTGTGCTTCCCCCCATTGCCGATCAGCTGGGTGTGTCTTTCCCCAATTGCCGATCAGCTGGGTGTGTGCTTCCCCGCATTGACGATCAGCTGGGTGTGTGCTTCACCCCATTGCCGATCAGCTGGGAGTGTTCTTCCCCGCATTGCCGATCAGCTGGGCGTGTGCTTCCCCCCATTGCCGATCAGCTGGGAGTGTGCTTCCCCCCATTGCCGATCAGCTGGGTCTGTCCTTCCCCCCATTGCCGATCAGCTGGGTGTGTCCTTCCCCCCATTGCCGGTCAGCTGGGTGTGTGCCTCCCCCCATTGCCGATCAGCTGGGTCTGTCCTTCTCCCCATTGCCGATCAGCTGGGTCTGTCCTTCCCCCCATTGCCGATCAGCTGGGTGTGCGCTTCCCCCCATTGCCGATCAGCTGGGTGTGTGGCTCCCCCCATTGCCGATCAGCTGGGTCTGTCCTTCTCCCCATTGCCGATCAGCTGGGTCTGTGCTTCCCCCCATTGCCGATCAGCTGGGCCTGTCCTTCCCCGCATTGCCGATCAGCTGGGTGTGTGCTTCCCTCCATTGCCGATCAGCTAGGCGTGTGCTTCCCCCCATTGCCGATCAGCTGGGTGTGCCCTTCCCCCCATTGCCGATCAGCTCGGTCTGTCCTTCCCCCCAATGCCGATCAGCTGGGCGTGTGCTTCCCCGCATTGCCGATCAGCTGGGTGTGTCCTTCCCCCCATTGCAGATCAGCTGGGAGTGTGCTTCCCCCCATTGCCGATCAGCTGGATGTGTGCTTCCCCCCATTGCCGATCAGCTGGGTGTGTGCTTCCCCGCATTGCCGATCAGCTGGGTGTGTGCTTCTCACCATTGCCGATCAGCTGGGTGTGTGCTTCCCCCCATTGCCGATCAGCTGGGAGTGTGCTTCCCCGCATTGCCGATCAGCTGGGTATGTCCTTTCCCCCATTGCTGATCAGCTGGGTGTGTGTTTCCCCCCCATTGCCGATCAGCTGGGTGTGTGCTTCCCCCCATTGCCGATCAGCTGGGAGTGTGCTTCCCCGCATTGCCGATCAGCTGGGTATGTCCTTCCCCCCATTGCTGATCAGCTGGGTGTGTGTTTCCCCCCATTGTCAATCAGCTGGGTGTGTGCATCCCCCCATTGCCGATCAGCTGGATGTGTGCTTTCCACCATTGCCGATCAGCTGGGTGTGTGCTTCCCCCCATTGCCAATCAGCTGGGTGTGTGTTTCCCCCCATTGCCGATCAGCTGGGTGTGTGCTTCCCCCCATTGCCGATCAGCTGGGTATGTGCTTCCCCCATTGCCGATCAGCTGGGTGTGTGCTTCCCCCCATTGCCGATCAGCTGGGTGTGTGCTTTCCACCATTGCCGATCAGCTGGGTGTGTTCTTCCACCCATTGCCGATCAGCTGGGTGTGTGCTTCCCACCAATGCCGATCAGCTGGGTATGTCCTTCCCCCCCATTGCCGATCAGCTGGGTGTGTGCTTCCCCCCATTGCCGATCAGCTGGATGTGTGCTTTCCACCATTGCCGATCAGCTGGGTGTGTTCTTCGACCCATTGCCGATCAGCTGGGTGTGTGCTTCCCACCAATGCCGATCAGCTGGGTATGTCCTTCCCCCCCCATTGCCGATCAGCTGGGTGGGTGCTTCCCCCCATTGCCGATCAGCTGGGTCTGTCCTTCCCTACAATGCCGATCAGCTGGGTGTGTGCTTCCCCCCATTGCCGATCAGCTGGGTGTGTCCTTCCCCCCCATTGTCGATCAGCTGGGTGTGTGCTGCCCCGCATTGCCGATCAGCTGGGTCTGTCCTTCCCTACAATGCCGATCAGCTGGGTGTGTGCTTCCCCCCATTGCCGGTCAGCTGGGTGGGTGCTTCCCCCCATTGCCGGTCAGCTGGGAGTGTCCTTCCCCCCATTGCCGATCAGCTGGGTGTGTGACTCCCCCCATTGCCGATTAGCTGGGTGTGACCTTCCCCACATTGCCGATCAGCTGGGGGTGTTCTTCACCGCATTGCCGATCAGCTGGGTCTATCCTTTTCCGCATTGCCGATCAGCTGGGTGTGTGCTTCCCCCCATTGCCGATCAGCTGGGTGTTTCCTTCCCCGCATTGCCGATCAGCTGTGTGTGTGCTTTCCCCGCATTGCCGATCAGCTGGGTGTGTGCCCCCACCATGGCCGATCAGCTGGGTGTGTGTGACTCTCCCAATGCCGATGAGCTCGGTGTGTGCCTCACACCTAAACACAGTCTGTGCAGCAAAATGTGCCCCAGACAGAGACAGAGACTGAGACACAGGCAGACACAGAGACACAGACAGAGGTACAGTTAGACAGAGACAGAAACAGGGACACAGACAGAGACACAGAGAGAGACATAGACACAGACTGAGGCAGAGACAGAGACACAGACAGAGACACAGACAGAGACACAGACAGACACAGAGACACAGACAGAGGTACAGGGAGACACAGACAGAAACAGGGACACAGGCAGAGACACAGATAGAGACAGAGACACAGACAGAGGCAGAGACAGAGACACAGACAGAGACACAGACAGAGACAAACACACAGAAACAGACATAGACAGAGGCAGTGACACAGACAGAGACACTGACAGAGGTACAGAGAGACACAGACAGAAACAGGGACACAGACAGAGACACAGACAGAGGCAGAGATAGAGACACAGACAGACACAGACAGAGACAAACACACAGAAACAGACAGAGACAGAGGCAGTGACACAGACAGAGATACAGAAACAGACAGAGACAAAGAAACAGACTGAGACAGAGGCAGTGACACAGGCAGAGACACAGACAGAGATACAGAGACAGACACAGACACAGACACAGACAGAGACAAACACACAGAAACAGACAGAGACAGAGGCAGTGACAGAGACAGAGACACACACAGAGGTACAGAGAGACACAGACAGAGACACAGACAGACACAGAGACACGGACAGAGGTACAGAGAGACACAGACGGAGACAGGGGCACAGACAGAGACACAGACAGAGACAGAGACACAGACAGAGGTACAGGGAGACACAGACAGAAACAGGGACACAGGCAGAGACACAGATAGAGACAGAGACACAGACAGAGGCAGAGACAGAGACACAGACAGAGACACAGACAGAGACAAACACACAGAAACAGACATAGACAGAGGCAGTGACACAGACAGAGACACTGACAGAGGTACAGAGAGACACAGACAGAAACAGGGACACAGACAGAGACACAGACAGAGGCAGAGATAGAGACACAGACAGACACAGACAGAGACAAACACACAGAAACAGACAGAGACAGAGGCAGTGACACAGACAGAGATACAGAAACAGACAGAGACAAAGAAACAGACTGAGACAGAGGCAGTGACACAGGCAGAGACACAGACAGAGATACAGAGACAGACACAGACACAGACACAGACAGAGACAAACACACAGAAACAGACAGAGACAGAGGCAGTGACAGAGACAGAGACACACACAGAGGTACAGAGAGACACAGACAGAGACACAGACAGACACAGAGACACGGACAGAGGTACAGAGAGACACAGACGGAGACAGGGGCACAGACAGAGACACAGACAGAGACAGAGATACAGACAGAGGCAGAGACAGAGACACAGACAGAGACACAGATAGAGACAAACACACAGAAAGAGACAGAGACAGAGGCAGTGACACAGACAGAGACACAGACAGAGATACAGAGAGACACAGACAGAAACAGGGACACAGACAGAGACACAGACAGAGACAGAGACACAGACAGAGGCAGAGACAGAGACACAGACAGAGACACAGACAGAGACACAGATAGAGGCAAACACACAGAAACAGACAGAGACAGAGGCAGTGACTCAGACAGAGACACAGACAGAGATACAGAGACAGACACAGGCACAGACAGAGGCATAGACGCAGATAGAGACACAAACACAGAAACAGACAGAGACAGAGACACAGACAGAGACAGAGGCAATGACACAGACAGAGACACAGACAGAGATACAGAGACAGACACGGACAGAGAAAAAGACACTGCCAGAGACACAGGCAGAAACACAGACAGAGATACAGATAGAGACACAGATAGTGACACAGGGAGAGACACTGACACAGCCTCAACAGGGACACAGACACAGAGAGATACAGACACAGACACAGACAGAGACACAGACAGAGACGGAGACACAGAGAGAGATACAGACCGACACAGAGACACAGACAGAGATACAGACAGAGACACAGACAGAAACACAGACAGAAACACAGACAGAGAGAGAATTGGACAGATACAGGCAGAGACACATGCAGAGATTTACCATTATGCATTACCAGGAGAGACTGTCGGTGGGTGGGTGTGACTCCCCCATGGCCGATCAGCTGGATCAGTGTGACTCCCCCATGGCCGATCAGCTGGGTCATTGTGACTCCCCCATGGCCGATCAGCTGCGTCAGTGGGACTCCCCCATGGCCGATGAGCTGGGTCTGTCTGACTCCCCCATGGCCGATCAGCTGGGTCAGTGTGACTTCCCCATGGCCGATCAACTGGGTCAGTGTGACTCTCCCATGGCCGATCAGCTTGTTCAGTGTGACTCCCCCATGGCCCGTCAGCTGTGTGTGTGCTTCCCCCCCATTGCCGATCAGCTGGGTGTGTGCTTCCCCCCATTGCCGATCAACTGGGTGTGTGTGACTCCCCCAATGCCGATCAGCTGGATGTGTGCCTCTCCCCATTGCCGATCAGCTGGATGTGTGCCTCTCCCCATTGCCGATCGGCTGGGTGTGTGCCTCCACCATGGCAAATCAGCTGGGTGTGTGTGACTCCCCCAATGCCGATCAGCTGGGTGGGTGCCTCACACCTAAACACAGTCTGTGCAGCAGAATGTGCCCCAGATAGAGAGAGAGACTGAGACACTGACAGACACGGAGATACAGACAGAGACAGAGAGTGAGACACAGAGACCGACAGGCACAGAGACACAGACTGAGACAGAGACACAGACTGAGACACAGACAGACACAGAGACACAGAGAGAGATACAGACAGACACAGAGACACAGACAGAGATACAGACAGAGACACAGACAGAGACTAAGACACAGACAGACACAGAGACACAGACAGAGACACAGAGAGAGACAGGGACACAGACAGAGACAGGGACACAGACAGAGACAGAGACACAGACAGGGACACAGACAGAGACAGGGACACAGACAGAGACAGAGACACAGACAGGGACACAGACAGAGACAGGGACACAGACAGAGACAGAGACAGAGAAACAGACAGAGACGCAGACAGAGACAGGGACACAGACAGAGACAGGGACAGAGACAGAGATACAGACAGAGACACAGAGCGAGACAGAGACACAGGCATAGACAGAGACAGGGACAGAGAGAGAGACAGATACAGAGACACAGAGAGACACAGCGACACAGACAGAGACACAGACAGAGTTTGGCGGGAGCATTTCCAGTGCTGGCTGTGTGGGGGGAGCACTGACAGTGCTGTCTGTGTGGGGAGCACTGACAGTGCTGGCTGTGTGGTGGGAGCACTGACAGTGCTGGCTGTGTGGTGGGAGCACTGACATTGCTGGCTGTGTGGGGGGAACACTGAGAGTGCTGGCTGTATGGGTGGAGCACTGACAGTGCTGGCTGTGTGGGGGACCACTGACAGTGCTGGCTGTGTGGTGGGAGCACTGACAGTGCTGGCTGTGTGGGGGGAACACTGACAGTGCTGGCTGTGTGGTGGGAGCACTGACAGTGCTGGCTGTGTGGTGGGAGCACTGACAGTGCTGGCTGTGTGGGGTGAACACTGACAGTGCTGGCTGTATGGGGGGAGCACAGACAGTGCTGGCTGTGTGGGGTAGAACTGGAAGTGCTGGCAGTGTGGGGGGAGCACTGACAGTGCTGGCTGTGTGGGGGAGCACTGGCAGTGCTGGCATTGTGGTGGGAGCACTGACAGTGCTGGCTGTATGGGGGAGCACTGACAGTGCTGGCTGTGTGGTGGGAGCACTGACAGTGCTGGCTGTGTGGGGGGAGCACTGACATTGCTGGCTGTGTGTGGGGAGCACTGACATTGCTGGTTGTGTGGTGGGAGCACTGACACTGCTGGCTGTGTGGGGGGAGCACTGACAGTGCTGGCTGTGTGGTGGGAGCACTGACAGTGCTGGCTCTGTGGGGGAGCACTGACAGTGCTAGCTCTGAGGGAGAGCACTTGCAGTGCTGGCTGTGTGGGGCGCACTCTCAGTGCTGGCTGTGGGTGGAGAACTGGCAGTGCTGGCTGTGTGGTGGGAGCACTGACAATGCTGGCTGTGGGGGAGCACTGACAGGGCTGGCTGTGTGGGGTGGGGGCACTGACAGTGCTGGCTGTGTGGTGGGAGCACTGACAGTGCTCGCTGGGTGGTGAGAGCACTGACAGTGCTGGCTGTGTTGGGGAGCACTGACAGTGCTGGCTGTGTGGTGGGAGCACTGACAGTGCTGACTCTGTGGGGGGGGCACTGAGACTGCTGGCTGTGTGTGGGGAGCACTGACAGTTCTGGCTGTGTGGGTGGAGCACTGACAGTGCTGGCTGTGTGGGGGAACACTGGCAATGCTGGCTGTGTGGGGGGAGCACTGACAGTGCTGGCTGTGGGGGAGCACTGACAGGACTGGCTGTGTGGGGGGATCACTGACAGTGCTGGCTGTGTGGGGGAGCACTGACAGTGCTTGCTGTGTGGGGGAGCACTGACAGTTCTGGCTGTATGGGGGAAGCACTGACAGTGCTGGCTGTGTGGGGAGCACTGACTGAGCTGGCTGTGTGGTGGGAGCACTGACAGTGCTAGCTGTGTGGGGGAGCACTGACAGTGCTGGCTGTGTGGTGGGAGCACTGACAGTGCTCGCTGTGTGGTGAGAGCACTGACAGTGCTGGCTGTGTGTGGGAGCACTGACAGTGCTGGTTGTGTGGTGGAGGCACTGACAGTGCTGGCTCTGTGGGGAGCACTGACAGTGCTAGCTCTTAGGGAGAGCACTGGCAGTGCTGGCTGTGTGGGGCGCACTCTCAGTGCTGGCTGTGGGTGGAGAACTGGCAGTGCTGGCTGTGTGGTGGGAGCACTGACAATGCTGGCTGTGGGGAGCACTGACAGTGCTGGCTGTGTGGGGTGGGGGCACTGACAGTGCTGGCTGTGTGGGGGAGCACTGACAGTGCTGGCTGTGTGGCGGGAGCACTGACAGTGCTCGCTGTGTGGTGAGAGCACTGACAGTGCTGGCTGTGTGGGGGAGCACTGACAGTGCTGGCTGTGTGGTGGGAGCACTGACAGTGCTGGCTCTGTGGGGGGGGGGCACTGAGAGTGGTGGCTGTGTGTGGGGAGCACTGACAGTTCTGGCTGTGTGGGTGGAGCACTGACAGTGCTGGCTGTGTGGGGGAACACTGGCAATGCTGGCTGTGTGGGGGGAGCACTGACAGTGCTGGCTGTGGGGGTAGCACTGACAGGGCTGGCTGTGTGGGGGGATCACTGACAGTGCTGGCTGTGTGGGGGAGCACTGACAGTGCTTGCTGTGTGGGGGAGCACTGACAGTTCTGGCTGTGTGGGGGAAGCACTGACAGTGCTGGCTGTGTGGGGAGCACTGACTGAGCTGGCTGTGTGGTGGGAGCACTGACAGTGCTAGCTGTGTGGGGGAGCACTGACAGTGCTGGCTGTGTGGTGGGAGCACTGACAGTGGTCGCTGTGTGGTGAGAGCACTGGCAGTGCTGGCTGTGTGGGGGAGCACTGACAGTGCTGGCTGTGTGGTGGGAGTACTGACAGTGCTGGCTCTGTGGGGTGGGGGGCACTGAGAGTGCTGGCTGTGTGGTTGGAGCACTGACTGTGTTGGCTGTGTGGGGGAACACTGGCAATGCTGGCTGTGTGGGGGAGCACTGACAGTGCTGGCTGTGGGGGGAGCACTGACAGGGCTGGCTGTGTGGGGGGATCACTGACAGTGCTGGCTGTGTGGGGGAGCACTGACAGTGCTTGCTGTGTGGGGGAGCACTGACAGTTCTGGCTGTGTGGGGGAGCACTGACAGTGCTGGCTGTGTGGGGGAGCACTGACAGTGCTAGCTGTGTGGGGGAGGGCTGACAGGGCTGGCTGTGTGGGGGGATCACTGACAGTGCTGGCTGTGTGGGGGAGCACTGACAGTGCTTGCTGTGTGGGGGAGCACTGACAGTTCTGGCTGTGTGGGGGAAGCACTGACAGTGCTGGCTGTGTGGGGAGCACTGACTGAGCTGGCTGTGTGGTGGGAGCACTGACAGTGCTAGCTGTGTGGGGGAGCACTGACAGTGCTGGCTGTGTGGTGGGAGCACTGACAGTGCTCGCTGTGTGGTGAGAGCACTGACAGTGCTGGCTGTGTGGGGGAGTACTGACAGTGCTGGCTGTGTGGTGGGAGTACTGACAGTGCTGGCTCTGTGGGGTGGGGGGCACTGAGAGTGCTGGCTGTGTGGTTGGAGCACTGACTGTGTTGGCTGTGTGGGGGAACACTGGCAATGCTGGCTGTGTGGGGGAGCACTGACAGTGTTGGCTGTGGGGGGAGCACTGACAGGGCTGGCTGTGTGGGGGGATCACTGACAGTGCTGGCTGTGTGGGGGAGCACTGACAGTGCTTGCTGTGTGGGGGAGCACTGACAGTTCTGGCTGTGTGGGGGGAGCACTGACAGTGCTGGCTGTGTGGGGGAGCACTGACAGTGCTGGCTGTGTGGTGGGAGCACTGACAGTGTTGGCTGTGTGGTGGGAGCACTGACAGTGCTCGCGGTGTGGGATGGGAGCACTGACAGTGCTGGCTGTGTGGGGGAGCACTGACAGTGCTGGCTGTGTGAGGAGCATTTACAGTGCTGGCTGTGTGGTGGGAGCTCTGACAGTGCTGGCTGTTTGGTGGGAGCACTGACAGTGCTGGCTGTGTGGGGGAGCACTGACAGTGCTGGCTGTGTGGGAGGAGCACTGACAGCGCTGGCTGTGTGGGGGAGCATTGACAGTGCTGGCTGTGTGGGGGAGGGCTGACAGTGCTGGCTGTGTGGTGGGAGCACTGACAGTGCTGGCTGTGTGGGGGAGCACTGACAGTGCTGGCTGTATGGGGGGGTACACTGACAGTGCTGGCTGTGTGGGGGGAGAACTGACAGTGCTGGCTGTGTGGGGGGAGCACTGACAGTGCTGGCTGTGTGGTGGGAGCACTGACAGTGCTGGCTGTGTGGGGGTGCACTGACAGTGCTGGCTGTGTGGTGGGAGCACTGACAGTGGTGGTTGTATGGTGGGAGCACTGACAGTGCTGGCTGTGTGGGGGAGCACTGACACTGCTAGCTCTGTGGGAGGGCACTGCCAGTGCTGGCTGTGTGGGGGGAGCATTGACATCGCTGGCTGTGTGGGGGAGCACTGCCAGTGCTGGCAGTGTGGGGGGAGGACTGACAGTGCTGGCTGTGTGGTGGGAGAACTGACAGTGCTGGCTGTATGGGGGGGAGCACCGACAGTGCTGGCTGTGTGGGGGAGCACTGACAGTGCTGGCTGTGTGGTGGGAGCACTGACAGTGCTGTCTGTGTGGTGGGAGCACTGACAGTGCTGGCTGTGTGTGGGAGCACTGACAGTGCTGGTTGTGTGGTGGAGGCACTGACAGTGCTGGCTCTGTGGGGGTGCACTGACAGTGCTAGCTCTGAGGGAGAGCACTGGCAGTGCTGGCTGTGTGGGGCGCACTCTCAGTGCTGGCTGTGTGTGGAGAACTGGCAGTGCTGGCTGTGTGGTGGGAGCACTGACAATGCTGGCTGTGGGGCAGCACTGACAGTGCTGGCTGTGTGGGGTGGGTCACTGACAGTGCTGGCTGTGTGGCGCGGCACTGACAGTGCTGGCTCTGTGGTGGGAGCACTGACAGTGCTCGCTGTGTGGAGAGAGCACTGACAGTGCTGGCTGTGTGGGGGAGCACTGACAGTGCTGGCTGTGTGGTGGGAGCACTGACAGTGCTGGTTGTGTGGTGGGAGCACTGACAGTGCTGGTTGTGTGGTGGGAGCACTGACAGTGCTGGCTGCGTGGGTGAGCACTTACACTGCTAGCTCTGTGGGAGGGCACTGCCAGTGCTGGCTGTGTGGGGGAGCACTGACAGTGCTGGCTGTGTGGGGGAGCACTGACATCGCTGGCTGTGTGGGGGAGCACTGCCAGTGCTGGCAGTGTGGGGGGAGGACTGACAGTGCTGGCTGTGTGGTGGGAGCACTGACAGTGCTGTCTGTGTGGGGAGAGCACTGACAGTGCTGGCTGTATGGGGGGAGCACCGACTGTGCTGGCTGTGTGGGGGAGCACTGACAGTGCTGGCTGTGTGGGGGGAGCACAGACAGTGCTGGCTGTGTGGTGGGAGCACTGACAGTGCTGGCCGTGTGGTGGGAGCACTGACAGTGCTGTCTGTGTGGTGGGAGCACTGACAGTGCTGGCTGTGTGTGGGAGCACTGACAGTGCTGGTTGTGTGGTGGAGGCACTGACAGTGCTGGCTCTGTGGAGGAGCACTGACAGTGCTAGCTCTTAAGGAGAGCACTGGCAGTGCTGGCTGTGTGGGGCGCACTCTCAGTGCTGGCTGCGGGTGGAGAACTGGCAGTGCTGGCTGTGTGGTGGGAGCACTGACAATGCTGGCTGTGGGGGAGCACTGACAGTGCTGGCTGTGTGGAGTGGGGGCACTGACAGTGCTGGCTGTGTGGGGGAGCACTGACAGTGCTGGCTGTGTGGTGGAAGCACTGACAGTGCTCGCTGTGTGGTGAGAGCACTGACAGTGCTGGCTGTGTGGGGGAGCACTGACAGTGCTGGCTGTGTGGTGGGAGCACTGACAGTGCTGGCCCTGTGGGGGAGGGCACTGAGAGTGCTGGCTGTGTGTGGGGAGCACTGACAGTTCTGGCTGTGTGGGTGGAGCACTGACAGTGCTGGCTGTGTGGGGGAACACTGGCAATGCTGGCTGTGTAGGGGGAGCACTGACAGTGCTGGCTGTGGGGGGAGCACTGACAGGGCTGGCTGTGTGGGGAGCACTGACTGAGCTGGCTGTGTGGTGGGAGCACTGACAATGCTAGCTGTGTGGGGGAGCACTGACAGTGCTGGCTGTGTGGGGAGAGCACTGACAGTGCTGGCTGTGTGGTGGGAGCACTGACAGTGCTGGCTGTGTGTGTGGGAGCACTGACAGTGCCGTCTGTATGGTGGGAGCACTGACAGTGCTGGCTGTGTTGTGGGAGCCCTAACAGTGCTGGCTGTGTGGGGAGAGCACTGACAGTGCTGGCTGTGTGGTGGGAGCACTGACAGTGCTGGCTGTGTGTGTGGGAGCACTGACAGTGCCGTCTGTATGGTGGGAGCACTGACAGTGCTGGCTGTGTGGGGGGAGCACTGACAGTGCTGGCTGTGTGGTGGGAGCACTGGCAATGCTGGCTGTGTGGTGGGAGCACTGAAAGTGCTGGCTATGTAGTGGGAGCACGGACAGTGCTGGCTCTGTGGGGGAGCACTGAAAGTGCTGGCTGTGTGGTGGGAGCACTGACAGTGCTCGCTGTGAGGGTGGAGCACTGACAGTGCTGGCTGTGTGGGCGAGCACTGACAGTGCTAGCTCTGTGGGTGGAGAACTGGCAGTGCTGGCTGTGGGGAGCACTGATAGTGCTGGCTGTGTGGTGTGGGGGCACTGACTATGCTGGCTGTGTGGTGGGAGTACTGACAGTGCTGGCTGTGTGGTGGGAGCACTGGCCGTGCTGGCTGTGTGTGGGGAGCACTGACAGTGCTTGCTGTGTTGGGTGGAAGCACTGACAGTGCTGGCTGTGTAGGGGAGCACTGACAGTGCTGGCTGTGTGGGGAGCACTGACAGTGCTGGCTGTGTGGGGGGAACACTGACAGTGCTGGTTGTGTGGGGGGAGCACTGACAGTGCTCGCTGTGTGGTGGGAGCACTGATAGTGCTGGCTCTGTGGGGGAGCACTGACAGTGCTGGCTGTGTGGTGGGAGCACTGACAGTGCTGGCTGTGTGGGAGAGCAATGACAGTGTTGGCTGTGAGGGTGGAGCACTGACAGTGCTGGCTGTGTGGGGTGAGAGCACTGACAGTGCTGGCTATGTGGGGGGTCACTGACAGTGCTGGCTGTTTGGTGAGCACGGACAGTGCTAGCTGTGTGAGGGGAGCACTGACAGTGTTGGCTCTGTGGGGTGGGAGCACTGACAGTGCTGGCTGTGTGGTGGGAGCACTGGCATTGCTGGCTGTGTGGTGTGAGCACTGACAGTGCTGGCTGTGTGGTGGGAGCACTGACAGTGCTGGCTGCGTGGGGGGAGCACTGACAGTGCTGGCTGTGTGGTGGGAGGACTGACAGTGTTGGCTCTGTGGTGGAGCACTGTCAGTGCTGGCTGTGTGGTGGGAGCACTGACAGCGCTGGCTGTGTGGTGGGAGCACTGGCATTGCTGGCTGTGTGGTGGGAGCACTGACAGTGCTGGGTGTGTGGGGGGAGCACTGACAGTGCTGGCTGTGTGGTGAGGGAGCACTGACAGTGCTGGCTGTGTGGGGGAGCACTGACAGTGCTGGCTGTGTGGGGCAGCACTGACAGTGCTGGCTGTGTGGGGAGCACTGACAGTGCTGGCTGTGTTGGGGGAGCACTGACAGTTCTGACTGTGTGGTGGGAGCACTGACAGTGCTGGCTGTGCGGTGGGAGCACTGACAGTGCTGGCTGTGCGGTGGGAGCACTGACAGTGCTGGCTGTGAGGGTGGAGCACTGACAGTGCTGGCACTGTGGGGGAGCACAGACAGTGCTGGCTGTGTGGGGAGCACAGACAGTGCTGGCTGTGTGAGGGGAGCACTGACAGTGCTGGCTGTGTGGGGGAGCACTAACAGTGCTGGCTGTGTGGTGGGTGCACTGGCAGTGCTGGCTGTGCGGTGGGAGCACTGACAGTGCTGGCTGTGTGGGGAGAGCACTGACGGTGCTGGCTGTGTGGGGGAGCAGTGACAGTGCTGGCTGTGTGGGTGAGCAATGACAGTGCTGGCTGTGTGGGGGAGCACAGACAGTGCTGGCTGTGTGGGGGAGCACTGACAGTGCTGGCTGTGTGGTGGGAGCACTGACAGTGCTGGCTGTGTGGGGGGAGCACTGACAGTGCTGGCTGTGTGGTGGGAGCACTGACATTGCTGGCTGTGTGGGGGCAGCACTGACAGTGCTGGATGTTTGGGAGAGCACAGACAGTGCTGGCTGAGTGGGGGTGGAGCACTGGCAGTGCTGGCTGTGTGGTGGGAGCACTGACAGTGCTGGCTGTGTCTGGAGAGCACTGACAGAGCTGACATGGTGGTGGGAGCACTGGCAGTGCTGGCATTGTGGGGGAGCGCTGGCAGTGCTGGCTGTGGGGGGTGCACTGACAGTGCTGGCTGTGTGGGGGAGCACTGACAGTGCTGGCTGTGTGGTGGGAGCACTGACAGTGCTGGCTGTGTGGGGAGCACTGACAGTGCTGGCTGTGTTGTGGGAGCACTGACAGTGCTGGCTGTGTGGGGGAGCACTGACAGTGCTGGCTGTGTGGGGGGGGGGAACTGACAGTGCTGGCTGTGTGGTGGGAGCAGTGACAGTGCTGGCTGTGTGGTAGGAGCACTGACAGTTCTGGCTGTGTAGGGGAGCACTGACAGTGCTGGCTGTGTGGGGGAGCACTGACAGTTCTCGCTGTGTGGCGGGAGCTCTGACTGCTGGCTGTGTGGGGGGAACACTGACAGTGCTGGCTGTGTGGGGGAGCACTGACAGTGCTGGTTGTGTGGGGTGGGAGCACTGACAGTGGGGGCTGTGTGGGGGAGCACTGACAGTGCTGGCTGTGTAGGGGGAGCACTGACTGTACTGGCTGTGTGTTGGGATCACTGACAATGCTGGCTTTGTGGGGGGAGCACTGACAGTGCTGGCTGTGTGGGGGAGCACTGACAGTGCTGTCTGTGTGTGGGGGAGCACTGACAGTTCTGGATGTGTGGGGGGAGCACAGACAGTGCTGGCTGTGTGGGGGAGCACTGACAGTGCTGTCTGTGTGGCGGGAGCACTGACAGTGCTGGCTGTGTGGTGGGAGCACTGACAGTGCTGTCTCTGTGTGGGGAGCACTGACAGTGCTGGCTGTGTGGGGGAGCACTGACAGTGCTGGCTGTGTGGTGGGAGCACTGATAGTGCTGGCTGTGTGGGCGGAGCACTGACAGTGCTGGCTGTGTGGTGGTAGCACTGGCAGTGCTGGCTGTGCGAGGGGAGCACTGATAGCGCTGGCTGTGTGCGGGAGCACTGACAGTGCTGGCTGTGTTGTGGGAGCACTGACAGTGCTGGCTGTGACGGTGGAGCACTGACAGTGCTGGCTGTGTGGTGGGAGCACTGACCGTGCTGGCTGTGTGGTGGGAGCACTGACAGTGCTGGCTGTGAGGGTGGAGCACTGACAGTGCGGGCTGTGTGGTAGGAGCACTGACAGTGCTGGCTGTGTGGTGGGAGCACTGACAGTGCTGGCTGTGTGGGGGGAGCACTGACAGTGCTGGCTGTGTGGGGGGAGCACTGACAGTGCTGGCTGTTTGGGGGAACACTGACAGTGCTGGCTGTGTGGGGGGAGCACTGACAGTGCTGGCTGCGTAGGGGAGCACTGACAGTGCTGGCTGTGTGGGGGGAGCACTCACACTGCTGGCTGTGTGGTGGGAGCACTGACGGTGCTGGCTGCGTGGGGAGCACTGACAGTGCTGGCTGTGTGGTGGTAGCACAGACAGTGCTGGCTGTGTGGTGGGAGCACTGACAGTGCTGGCTGTGTGGTGGGAGCACTGACGGTGCTGGCTGTGTGGTGGGAGCACTGACAGTGCTGGCTGTGTGGTGGGAGCACTGATAGTGCTGGCTGTGTTGGCGGAGCACTGACAGTGCTGGCTGTGTGGTGGGAGCACTGACAGTGCTGGCTGTGTAGGGGAGCGATGACAGTGCTGGCTGTGTGGGTGAGCACTGGCAGTGCTGGCTGTGGGATGGCTGAAAATTGCCAGAAAAGGTTGCCGTGTTCTGACGTAAAAAGTCTGCCGTGAACTGACGTAAAATGGCCACCTGGAACTGACATATAATGGCCACCGTGAACTGACATAAAATGGCTGCCGTGAACTGACATAAAATGGCCAACGTGAACTGACATAAAATGGCCACCGTGAACTGACTTAAAATGGCCACCGAGAACTGACATAAAATGGCCACCGTGAACTGACTTAAAATGGCCACCGTGAACTGACATAAAATGGACCCCTTCAACCGACATTAAATGCCCACCGTGTACTGACATAAAATGGCTGCCGTGAACTGACGTAAAATGGCCACCGTAAATGAACATAAAATGGCTGCCGTGAGCTCACATAAAATGGCCACCGTGACCTGACATAAAATGGCCTCCGTGAACTGACATACAATGGCCACCGTGAACTGACATAAAATGGCCATTGCGAGCTGAAATAAAATGGTTACCTTCAAACGACATAAAATGACCACCGTGAACTGACATAAAATGGCCACCATGTACTGACATTAAATGGCCCCTTCGACTGAATAAAATGCCCCCCGTGAACTGACATAAAATGGCCACCATGAACTGAGATAAAATGGCCACCATGAACTGACATAAAATGGCCCCCGTGAACTGACATAAAATGGCCACCGTGAACTGACATAAAATGGCCCCCGTGAACCAACATGAACTGGCCACCGCAACTGAGATTAAATGGCCATTGCAAACTGACATAAAATGGCCATTGTGATCTGACATACAATGGCCTTTGCAACCTGACGTAAAATGGCCATTGTGAACTGACATACAATGGCCATGGTGAACTGACATACAATGGCCACCATGAACTGACATAAATGGCCATTGTGAACAGACATAAAATGGCCATTGTGAACAGACATAAAATGACTATTGTGAACTGACATACAATGGCCACCGTGAACTGACATAAAATGGACATTGTGAACTGACATAAAATGGCCACCGTGAACTGACATAAAATGGACCCCGTGAACTGACATAAAATGGCCATTGTGAACTGACATACAATGGCCACCATGAACTGACATAAAATGGCCATTGTGAACTGATATACAATGGCTACCGTGAATTGACATAAAATGGCCACTGTGAACTGACATACAATGGCCACCATGAACTGACATAAATGGCCATTGTGAACAGACATAAAATGGCCATTGTGAACTGACATAAAATGGCCACCGTGAACTGACATTAAATAGACCCCGTGAACTGACATAAAATGGCCATTGTGAACCGACATACAATGGCCACCATGAACTGACATAACATGGCCATTGTGAACTGGTATACAATGGCTACCGTGAATTGACATAAAATGGCCACTGTGAACTGACATAAAATGGCCATTGAGAACTGACATACAATGGCCATTGTGAACTGACATACAATGGCCCCGTGAGCTTACATAAACTGTCCATTGTGAACTGACATACAATGGACGCCATGACCTGACACACAATGGCCACCGTGAACTGACATAAAATGGCCATTGCGAACTGACATAAAAAGGCCCCCGTGAACTGACATAAAATGGCCATTGAGAACTGACATACAATGGCCATTGTGAACTGACATACAATGGCCCCCGTGAACTGACATAAAATGGCCACCGTGAACTGACATAAAATGGCCAATGTGAACTGACATAAAATGGCCCCCGTGAACTGACATAAAATGGCCATTGCGACCTGACATAAAATGGCTACCGTGAACTGACATAAAATGGCCATTGCGACCTGACATAAAAAGGCCCCCGTGAACTGCCATAAAATGGCCATTGAGAACTGACATACAATGGCCATTGTGAACTGACATACAATGGCCCCCGTGAACTGACATACAATGGCCACCGTGAACTGACATAAAATGGCCACCATGTACTGACATAAAATGGCCCCCATCGACTGAATAAAATGGCCCCCGTGAACTGACATAAAATGGCCACTGTGAACTGAGATAAAATGGCCACCGTGAACTGACATAAAATGACAATTGTGTACTGACATACAATAGCCACCATGAACTGACATAAAATGGCCCCCGTGAACTGACATAAAATGGCCACCGTGAACTGACATAACATGGCCCCCGTGAACCAACATGAACTGGTCACCGCAACTGAGATAAAATGGCCATTGCAAACTGACATAAAATGGCCATTGTGAACTCACATACATTGGCCACCGTGAACTGACACAAAATGGCCACCGTCAACTGAGAAAAAATGGCCATTGCAAATTGACATAAAATGGCCATTGTGAACTGACATACAATGGCCATTGTGAACTGACATAAAAGGGTGCCCGTGAACTGACATAAACTGTCCATTGTGAACTGACATAAAATGGCCATTGTGAACTGACATAAAATGGCCATTGAGAACTGACATAAAATGGACCCCGTGAACTGACATAAAATGGCCACTGTGAACTGACATAACATGGCCCCCGTGAACCAAACATGAACTGGCCAAGGCAATTGAGATAAAATGGCCATTGTGAACTGACATACAATGGCCACCGTGAACTGACACAAAATGGCCACCGTCAACTGAGAAAAAATGGCCATTGCAAACTGACATAAAATGGCCATTGTGAACTGACATACAATGGCCAATGTGAACTGACATACAATGGCCACCATGAACTGACATAAAATGGCCATTGTGAACTGACATAAAATGGCCATTGTGAACTGACCTGCAATGGCCACCGTGATCTGACATAAAATGGCCATTGTGAACTGACATAAAATGGACCCCGTGAACTGACATAAAATGGCCATTGTGAACTGACATACAATGGCCCCCGTGAACTGACATAAAATTGCCATTGTGAACTGACATAAAATGGACCCCGTGAACTGACATAAAATGGCCATTGTGAACTGACATACAATGGCCCCCGTGAACTGACATAAAATGGCCAATGTGAACTGACATAAAATGGCCCCCGTGAACTGACATAAAATGGCCATTGCGACCTAACATAAAATGGCTACCGTGAACTGACATAAAATGGCCATTGCGACCTGACATAAAAAGGCCCCCGTGAACTGACATAAACTGTCCATTGTGAACTGACATACAATGGCCATTGCGACCTGAAATAAAAAGGCCCCCGTGAACTGACATAAACTGTCCATTCTGAACTGACATACAATGGTTATTGCGACCTGACATAAAATGGCCCCCGTGAACTGACATAAACTGTCCATTGTGAACTGACATAAAATGGCCATTGCAACCTGACATAAAATGGCCCCCGTGAACTGACATAAAATGGCCATTGTGAACTGACATAAAATGGCCACTGTGAACTGACATAAAATGGCCACCGTGAGCTGACATAAAATGGCCACCGTGGATAGAGATAAAATGGCCCCCGTGAACCGACATAAACTGTCCATTGCAAATTGACATAAAATGGCCATTCTGAACTGACATACAATGGCCACCGTGAACTATCATAAAATGGCCATTGCAAATTGACATAAAATGACTATTGTGAACTGACATAAAATGGCCATTGTGAACTGACATAAAATGGCCATTGTGAACTGACAGAAAATGGCCATTGTGAACTGACATAAAATGGCCCCCGTGAACTGACATAAACTGTCCATTGTGAACTGACATAAAATGGCCATTGCGACCTGACATAAAATGGCCCCCGTGAACTGACATAAAATGGCCATTGTGAACTGACATAAAATGGCCACTGTGAACTGACATAAAATGGCCACCGTGAGCTGACATAAAATGGCCACCGTGGATTGAGATAAAATGGCCCCCGTGAACCGACATAAACTGTCCATTGCAAATTGACATAAAATGGCCATTCTGAACTGACATACAATGGCTACCGTGAACTGACATAAAATGGCCATTGCAAATTGACATAAAATGACTATTGTGAACTGACATAAAATGGCCTTTGTGAACTGACATAAAATGGCCATTGTGAACTGACAGAAAATGGCCATTGTGAACTGACATAAAATGGCCATTGTGAACTGATATACAATGGCCACCGTGAACTGACATAAAATGGCCGTTGTGAACTGACATAAAATGGCCATTGTGAACTGACATAAAATGGCCACCGTGAACTGATATAAAATGGCCATTGCGACCTGACCTAAAAAGGCCCCCGTGAACTGACATGAACTGTCCATTGTTAACTGACATAAAATGGCTATTGTGAACTGACATAAAATGGCTCCCGTGAACCGACATAAAATGGCCACCGTGAACTGACATACAATGGCCATTGTGAACTGACATAAAATGGCTCCGGTGAACTGACAGAAAATGGCCGACTGCTGATTGTGGATTTTGATTTGGCAGAGTCCCAGAGAGAGACGGAGAGACGCAGAGACCGAGAGAGATGGAGAGGGGAGAACACCCTCCCCCCCCCCCCACCGAGAGAGATGGAGAAGGGGAACCCCCCCCCCCCACCGAGAGAGATGGAGAAGGGGGACCCCCCCCCCCACCGAGCGAGATGGAGAAGGAGACCCCCCACAAAGCGTGATGGAGAAGGGGGAACCCCCCCCCCCACCGAGAGAGAGATGAAGAGGGTGGAACCACCCCCCCCCACCGGGAGAGATGGAGAAGGGGGAACCCCCCCCCCACCGAGAGAGAGATGGAGAGGGTGGAACCACCCCCCCCACCGAGAGAGATGGAGAGGGTGGAACCACCCCCCCACCGAGAGAGATGGAGAGGGTGGACCCCGCCCCCCCCCGCCGAGAGA
Organism: Scyliorhinus torazame; assembly: GCF_047496885.1. NCBI lineage: Eukaryota > Metazoa > Chordata > Chondrichthyes > Carcharhiniformes > Scyliorhinidae > Scyliorhinus > Scyliorhinus torazame. The sequence goes on from NC_092711.1 coordinate 56,172,132, forward strand.
GATGGAGAGGCGGGAACCCCCCACCCACCGAGCGAGATGGAGGGGGGTCCCCCCCACCGAGAGAGATGGAGAGGGGGGAACCCTGCCCCCACCGAGAGAGATGGAGAGGGGGGAACCCTGCCCCCAACGAGAGAGATGTAGAGGGGAGACCCCCCACTGAGAGAGATGGAGAAGGGGGACCCCCCCCACAGAGAGAGATGGAGAAGGGGGAACCCCCCCCTCCCACCGGGAGAGATGGAGAGGGGGGAACCACCCCCCCCCCCCACCGAGAGATGCAGAGGGTTGAACCACCCCCCTCCCACCGGGAGAGATGGAGAGGGGGGAACCCCCCCCACCGAGAGAGAGATGGAGAGGGTGGAATCACCCCCCCCCCCCACCGGGAGAGATGGAGAGGGGGGAACTCCCCCCCCCGCCGAGAGAGATGGAGAGGGGGGACCCTGCCCCCACCGAGAGAGATGGAGAGGGTGGACCCCCCCCCACCGAGAGAGATGGAGAGGGGGGACCCCCCCACCGAGGGAGATGGAGAGGCGGGAACCCCCCACCCACCGAGAGAGATGGAGAGGGGGACCCTTCCCCCCACCCCCACCGAGACGGAGAGGAAAACTGCAGGGGATGGGCACAATGGAAATGTGGAGCTTGTTCAAGGAACAGCTACTGCGTGTCCTTGATAAGTATGTACCTGTCAGGCAGGGAGGAAGTGGTCGAGCAAGGGAACCGTGGTTTACTAAGGCAGTCGAAACACTTATCTAGAGGAAGAAGGAAGGAGGCTTATGTAAAGATGAGACATGAAGGTTCAGTAAGGGCGCTCGAGAGTTACAAGTTAGCTAGGAAGGACCTGAAGAGAGAGCTAAGAAGAGCCAGGAGGGGACATGAGAAGACTTTGGAAGGTAGGATCAAGGATAACCCTTTCTATAGCTTTCTATAGAGATGTCAGGAATAAAAGAATGACTAGGGTAAGAGTAGGGCCAGTCAAGGACAGTAGTGGGAAGTTGTGCTTGGAGTCCAAGGAGATAGGAGAGGTGCTATATGAATATTTTTCATCACTATTCACACAGCAAAAAGACAATGTTGACGAGGAGAATACTGAGATTCAGGCTACTATACTAGAAGGGCTTGAGGTTCATAAGGAGGAGATGTTAGCAATTCTGGAAAGGGTGAAAATTGATAAGTCCCCTGGGCCGGATACGATTTATCCTAGGATTCTCTGGGAAGCTAGGGAGGAGATTTCAGAGCCTTTGGCTTTGATCTTTAAGTCATCTTTGTCAACAGGAATAGTGCCAGAAGACTGGAGGATAGCAAATGTTGTCCCCTTGTTCAAGAAGGAGAGTAGAGACAACCCCGGTAAATATAGACCAGTGAGCCTAACTTCTGTTGTGGGCAAAATCTTGGAAAGGTTTATAAGAGATAGGGTGTATAATCATCTGGAAAGGAATAATTTGATTAGACATAGTCAACACGGTTTTGTGAAGGGTAGGTTGTGCCTCACAAACCATATAGGGTTCTTTGAGAAGGTGAGAAATAGGTGGATGAGGGTAAAGCAGTTGATGTGGTGTATATGGATTTCAGTAAAGCATTTGACAAGGTTCCCCACGGTAGGCTACTGCAGAAAATACGGAAGCATGGGATTCAGGGAGATTTAGTATTTTGGATCAGAAATTGGCTAGCTGGAAGAAGACAAAGGGTGGTGGTTGATGGGAAGTGTTCAGACTGGAGTCCAGTTACTAGTGGTGTACCACAAGGATCTGTTTTGGGTCCACTGCTGTTTGTCATTTTTATAAATGACCTGGAGGAGGGCGTAGAAGGATGGGTGAGTAAATTTGCAGATGACACTAAAGTCGGTGGAGTTGTGGACAGTGCGGAAAGGTGTTACAAGTTACAGAGGGACATAGATAAGCTGCAGCGCTGGGCTGAGAGGTGGCAAATGGAGTTTAATGCAGAAAAGTGTGAGGTGATTGATTTTTTAAGGAAAAACAGGAAGACAGAGTACTGGGCTAATGGTAAGACTCTTGGCAGTGTGGATGAGCAGAGAGATCTCGGTGTCCATGTACATAGATCCCTGAAAGTTGCCACCCAGGTTGAGAGGGTTGTTAAGAAGGCGTACGGTGTGTTAGCTTTTATTGGTAGAGGGATTGAGTTTCGGAGCCATGAGGTCATGTTGCAGCTGTACAAAACTCTGGTGCGGCCGCATTTGGAGTATTACGTGCAATTCTGGTCGCCGCATTATAGGAAGGATGTGGAAGCATTGGAAAGGGTGCAGAGGAGATTTACCAGAATGTTGCCTGGTATGGAGGGAAGATCTTATGAGGAAAGGCTGAGGGACTTGAGGCTGTTTTCGTTAGAGAGAAGAAAGTTAAGAGGTGACTTAATTGAGGCATACAAGATGATCAGAGGATTGGATAGGGTGGACAGTGAGAGCCTTTTTCCTCGGATGGTGATGTCCAGCACGAGGGGACATAGCTTTAAATTGAGGGGAGATAGATATAGGACAGATGTCAGAGGTAGGTTCTTTACTCAGAGAGTAGTAAGGGCGTGGAAAGCCCTGCCTGCAACAGTAGTGGACTCTCCAACACTAAGGGCATTCAAATGGTCATTGGATAGACATATGGGCGATAAGGGAATAGTGTAGATGGGCTTTAGAGTGGTTTCACAGGTCGGCGTAACATCGAGGGCCGAAGGGCCTGCACTGCGCTGTAATGTTCTATGTTCTATGAGATAGATGGGGAGGGGGGAATCCCCCCCCCCCACCGAGAGAGATGGAGAGGGGGAAACCCCCCCCACCGAGAGAGATGGGGAGGGGGGACCCCCCACCGAGAGAGATGGAGAGGAGGGACCCCCCACCCACCGAGAGAAATGGAGAGGGGGGGGGGAACTACCCCCAGCGAGAGAGATGGAGAGGAGGGAACCCCCCCCCCCACTGAGAGAGATGGAGAGGGGGGAACACCCCCCCCACCCACCGAGAGAGATGGTCAAGGGGACCCACCCCCACCGAGAGAGATGGAGAGGGGGGACCCCCCACCGAGAGAGATGGGGAGGGGGAACCCCCCCCCCCAATCCACTGAAAGAACACGGCTGAAACCGATGGAGGGAGAAAAGAAAGGGGGGTAAGGGGGTAAACAAGGAGCAGGGGGGGTCACACACCAGGTCGGCCCGGAAGGGCATCACGGAGGGTCTGCGGGGGAGAGAGGGGAAGGGTTAGGGAGGGGGGTTGGGGGGGGGGGGGCAGACACGCCGAACTGAACGGCAACAGTTTGTAACGATAGAAACGTAAGAGAAAGCCTTTTCACTCTCTGAGAAATGTAAACAAGCCGCAATGCACAGAATTGTAGAAATGGCAATAAAAAGATTTTTACAATAAATTCAGAGCCCAGTTCAATTTTTGCAATTCAGGGGCAACTTAGTGTGGCCAATCCACCTGCCCTGCACATCTTTGGGTTGTGGGGGTGAAACCCAAACAAACACGGGGAGAATGTGCAGACTCCGCACGGGCTGCGACCCAAGCCGGGATTCGAACCTGGGACCGTGGAGCTGTGAGACCGCAGTGCTAACCACTGTGCTACCGTGTAACTTCCAGTGCCGCGTAAAGAATGCCACACATAACCCCCCCCCCCGCCCCCAAACACACACACACGTGTAGAGAAACACAGATACTCAAACTCAGACAGACTGGGTCAATTCATCTTTCAAATGGAGCGAGATCCATTCTCCATCTTTAGCTTGGAGAGGTGTATCTGGCCTGTGTGTGACCCAAGTCACACACTGACTCTGAACATCCTCACAGCAGCTTGGGGACAGACTTTTCTAAAGCACTTTTCATAACCTTTGGGTATCACAAACTGCTTCACAGGCAATGGAGCCCTTTTGAAATCTAGTCAGGAGTAATTTAGGAAATGGACCAGCTAATTTCAGAGAGAGACACAGAAACAGGATGAGATTGTGCTGTACATGTTTCACAGCTGACACTGAGACACACACGAGATGTACAATATCAATTATTATTCTGAATCATTTTGATTAAATCAGCCCTGAGACTGAATTCCAGTGTTTCAGAGTAAAGCTTCATCTACACTGCCCATCAAACACTCACAACACAAATACTGTCTGGGCTTCAATACAGAGTCAAAATCCCTCTGTCCTGTCCAAGAAATTTTTCATTGCAGATAGTTATTTTTATTTTTTGAAAAAGCAGAACTCAAATTGCACCGAATCCCAGGGTGGACTCTTGTTTATTTCAGCCCTTCACATTCAAACGTGAAGTTTAAGCTCCGATCATAGGTGTCTGCTTGTCTCTGTCTGTGTATTCAATGTTCCTGTAGCTTATTCACTTGTCTGAAGTATTTGAATAATAGGCCTTGGTTAATCAATCCTTTCTCACAGCACATGGAAGTTGTGAATCTTCAAGGCTCTCAGTCTAATGTAGTTAAAAAACAACTGCTTCCTTTGATCCTCAATCCATTTCCCAACCCTAAAAAGATCTCACACCTTTCCACAATGCAGGAATATCTCCATCAAAACTTCTAATCAGTTCCCCATACACTTGTTAAACTTGCCTGTGTGAAGTAAATTCCACTGACAGATTCCGAAAGCTGCACAGAAAAATGACTGGGTATTTAAAACTTTGAAACGGAACTATTTTAACTTGTGCATCAGTCCTATTAAACAGAAATGTTGTCCCTGTGGGCTGACAGTCTCTCAGCAAGATTGAAACATTGAGGGACCCCACGTCCTGCATTTGACAACATTTGTGGCACTTCCACAATCTACGATACATTGCTGTCTGTATTGTGTGAATCCAGCTGTGAAATATCTGTCCAGTTTAAATTCCACTGTTTCCTCCTTCTCATCATTGATAAAGATCACGGTTTGATCACCCCTCTGCCTGAGGTGGGAGTGGGACCATCCAGGGCTGCAGGACCGGCCTCCTGCCCCCCACCCCTCTGCCTGAGGTGGGGCTGGGATCATCCAGGCTGCAGGCCCAGCCTCCTGTCCCCCACCCCTCTGCCTGAGGTGGGACTGGGACCATCCAGGGCTGCAGGCCGAGCCTCCTGTCCTCCCACCCCTCTGCCTGAGGTGGGACTGGGACCATCCAGGCTGCAGGCCCGGCCTCCTGTCCTCCCACCCCTCTGCCTGAGGTGGGACTGTAACCATCCAGGGCTGCAGGCCCAGCCTCCTGTCCTCCCACCCCTCTGCCTGAGGTGGGAGTGGGACCATCCAGGGCTGCAGGCCGAGCCTCCTGTCCTCCCACCCCTCTGCCTGAGGTGGGAGTGGGACCGCCTGGGGCTGCAGGCCCAGCCTCCTGTCCTCCCACCCCTCTGCCTGAGGTGGGAGTGGGACCATCCAGGGCTGCAGGCCCAGCCTCCTGTCCTCCCACCCCTCTGCCTGAGGTGGGAGTGGGACCATCCAGGGCTGCAGGCCCAGTCTCCTGTCCTCCCACCCCTCTGCCTGAGGTGGGACTGGGACCATCCAGAGCTGCAGGCCCGGCCTCCTGTCCTCCCACCCCTCTGCCTGAGGTGGGAGTGGGACCATCCACGGCTGCAGGCCCGGCCTCCTGTCCTCCCACCCCTCTGCCTGAGGTGGGACTGGGACCATCCGGGGCTGCAGGCCCAACCTCCTGTCCTCCCACCCCTCTGCCTGAGTTGGGAGTTGGACCATCCAGGGCTGCAGGCCCGGCCTCCTGTCCTCCCACCCCTCTGCCTGAGGTGGGACTGGGACCATCCAGGGTTGCAGGCCAGGCCTCCTGTCCTCCAACCCCTCTGCCTGAGGTGGGACTGGGACCATCCAGGGCTGCAGGCCCGGCCTCCTGTCCTCCCACCCCTCTGCCTGAGGTGGGAGTGGGACCATCCAGGGCTGCAGGCCCGACCTCCTGCCCTCCCACCCCTCTGCCTGAGGTGGGAGTGGGACCATCCAGGACTGCAGGCCCAGCCTCCTGCCCTCCCACCCCTCTGCCTGAGGTGGGACTGGGACCATCCAGGGCTGCAGGCCCAGTCTCCTGTCCTCCCACCCCTCTGCCTGAGGTGGGACTGGGACCATCCAGAGCTGCAGGCCCGGCCTCCTGTCCTCCCACACCTCTGCCTGAGGTGGGAGCGGGACCATCCAGGGCTGCAGGCCCAGCCTCCTGTCCTCCCACCCCTCTGCTTGATGTGGGAGCGGGAACATTCGGGGCTGCAGGCCCGGCCTCCTGTCCTCCCACCCCTCTGCCTGAGGTGGGAGTGGGACCGCCTGGGGCTGCAGGCCCAGCCTCCTGTCCTCCCACCCCTCTGCCTGCGGTGGGACTGGGATCATGCAGGCTGCAGGCCCGGCCTCCTGTCCTCCCACTCCTCTGCCTGAGGTGGGACTGGGATCATCCAGGCTGCAGGCCCAGCCTCCTGTCCCCCACCCCTCTGCCTGAGGTGGGAGTGGGACCATCCAGGGCTGCAGTCCCGGCCTCCTGTCCTCCCACTCCTCTGCCTGAGGTCGGACTGGGACCATCCAGGCTGCAGGCCCGGCCTCCTGTCCTCCCACCCCTCTGCCTGAGGTGGGACTGTGACCATCCCGGGCTGCAGGCCCAGCCTCCTGTTCTCCCACCCCTCTGCGTAAGGTGGGAGTGGGACCATCCAGGGCTGCAGGCCGAGCCTCCTGTCCTCCCACCCCTCTGCCTGAGGTGGGAGTGGGACCGCCTGGGGCTGCAGGCCCAGCCTCCTGTCCTCCCACCCCTCTGCCTGATGTGGGAGTGGGACCATCCAGGGCTGCAGGCCCAGCCTCCTGTCCTCCCACCCCTCTGCCTGAGGTGGGAGTGGGACCATCCAGGGCTGCAGGCCCAATCTACTGTCCTCCCACCCCTCTGTATGAGGTGGGAGTGGGACCATCCAGGGCTGCAGGCCCAGCCTCCTGTCCTCCCACCCCTCTGCCTGAGGTGCGAGTGGGACCATCCACGGCTGCAGGCCCGGCCTCCTGTCCTCCCACCCCTCTGCCTGAGGTGGGACTGGGACCATCCGGGGCTGCAGGCCCAACCTCCTGTCCTCCCACCCCTCTGCCTGAGTTGGGAGTGGGACCATCCAGGGCTGCAGGCCCGGCCTCCTGTCCTCCCACCCCTCTGCCTGAGGTGGGACTGGGACCATCGAGGGCTGCAGGCCCAGCCTCCTGTCCTCCCACCCCTTTCCCTGAGGTGGGACTGGGACCATCCAGGGTTGCAGGCCCGGCCTCCTGTCCTCCAATCCCTCTGCCTGAGGTGGGACTGGGAACATCCAGGGCTGCAGGCCCGGCCTCCTGCCCTCCCACCCCTCTGCCTGAGGTGGGAGTGGGACCATCCAGGGCTGCAGGCCCAGTCTCCTGTCCTCCCACCCATCTGCCTGAGGTGGGACTGGGACCATCCAGAGCTGCAGGCCCGGCGTCCTGTCCTCCCACACCTCTGCCTGGGGTGGGAGCGGGACCATCCAGGGCTGCAGGCCCAGCTTCCTGTCCTCCCACCCCTCTGCTTGATGTGGGAGCGGGAACATTCGGGGCTGCAGGCCCGGCCTCCTGTCCTCCCACCCCTCTGCCTGAGATGGGAGTGGGACCGCCTGGGGCTGCAGGCCCGGCCTCCTGTCCTCCCACCCCTCTGCCTAAGGTGGGAGTGTGACCATCCAGGGCTGCAGGCCCAGCCTCCTGTCCTCCCACCCCTCTGCCTGAGGTGGGAGTGTGACCATTCAGGGCTGCAGGCCCAGCCTCCTGTCCTCCCAGCCCTCTGACCAGCCCCTCGGGGGCATCCTCCACTGCCGGGGGCAGGGCGGACAAGACATTATGTGGGGGCGGCAGCCTCCCGTCGCTCCGCTGCCCCCGCGGCGCCCTCGCCCTCCCGCCTGCTCACGCGGCAGCTGGGGGTGAAGTGCTATGCCCACCCTACCATGACCATTGAGGCGGGCACCCGTGCGATGGGCGGGGCTGTCGGCTACGGTGGGATGTGGGCAAGGCACAGAACCGTGCCTTCTGTCAGGGGTACACGAAGGGGTCTACGGCGGGGCGGAACTCCACGATCGCCAAATTGGCTGAGGAACTCCTCGATCTGGAGTCACGTCTCGCTCAGCCCGATGAGGCCCGGCCCTGGGGCTGGTGTACAGGGAGAAGAGGGGCGCACTGCGGGACCTGCAACTGGCCGGGTCCCGCGGCGCGTACGTGAGGTCCCGGATCCGTCTCCTAACGGACATGGACCGCGGCTCCCGCTTCTTCTCCTCGCTGGAAAGAGGACGCCGGGCTGTGGGTGCCGTGGGAAGGGCTGGGTGGCGGAGGGCCGGGCTGTGGGTGCCGTGGGAAGTGCTGGGTGGCGGAGTGCCGGGCTGTGGGTGCCGTGGGAAGGGCTGGGTGGCGGAGGGCCGGGCTGTGGGTGCCGTGGGAAGGGCTGTGTGGCGGAGGGCCGGGCTGTGGGTGCCGTGGGAAGGGCTGGGTGGCGGAGGGCAGGGCAGTGGGTGCCGTGGGCAGGGCTGGGTGGCGGAGGGCCGGGCTGTGGGTGCCGTGGGAAGGGCTGGGTGGCGGAGGGCCGGGCAGTGGGTGCCGTGGGCAGGGCTGGGTGGCGGAGGGCTGTGGGTGCCGTGGGAAGGGCTGGGTGGCGGAGGGCTGTGGGTGCCGTGGGAAGGGCTGGGTGGCGGAGGGCCGGGCTGTGGGTGCCGTGGGCAGGGCTGGGTGGCGGAGGGCTGTGGGTGCCGTGGGAAGGGCTGGGTGGCGGAGGGCGGTGGGTTCCGTGGGCAGGGCTGGGTGGCGGAGGGCTGTGGGTGCCGTGGGAAGGGCTGGGTGGCGGAGGGCTGTGGGTGCCGTGGGAAGGGCTGGGTGGCGGAGGGCCGGGCTGTGGGTGCCGTGGAGCTTGTCCATGTTGTCTGCCCCCGGCTGCTCTCCCGCTTTGATTTCTCGACCACGGGCACCCTCGAAGCTTTCCGGGCTGGCTGGGCCCCGCAGGGGGTGGGTTGCCTTATTGGTCCCGATCTTCGCACTTTGATTTGACGGGGAATTTGATAAGGTTTTGTTGCCTTTTCTGTTCTGTTTGGGCCGTGCTCTACCCGCTGTTTTGGGGCACTCCCCACATTTGTTTCTGATCCCTTAGTTATTTCTGATCGTTTTGCTAAGTTTGACGACATGGTACCAGCGCCACGCCGATTGGGGCGGGCGCTACTTTAACCCTGCACGCACCAAAAAAGTACGTGCAGGCCACCCCCCCCCCCCCCCCCCCCCCACAAAATACATTGAATAAAAAGGGAAAAAAAAGTAACATCAAACAGTTCAACCTTATAAAAGGTGGAGTGTGTGTGTGAGAGGCCGGGAGTGGCCTGGAGTGTGTGTGTGGGCTGGTCGGGAGTGGCCTGGAGCGTGTGTGTGGGCTGGCCGGGAGTGGCCGGGAGTGTGTGTGTGTGGGCTGGCCGGGAGTGGCCTGGAGTGTGTGTGTGGGCTGGCCGGGAGTGGCCTGGAGTGTGTGTGTGGGCTGGCCGGGAGTGGCCTGGAGTGTGAGTGTGGGCTGGCCGGGAGTGGCCTGGAGTGTGTGTGTGGGCTGGCCGGGAGTGGCCTGGCCTGGAGTGTGTGTGTGGGCTGGCTGGGCCTGGCCTGGAGTGTGTGTGTGGGCTGGCCGGGAGTGGCCTGGCCTGGAGTGTGTGTGTGGGCTGGCTGGGAGTAGCCTGGAGTGTGTGTGGGTTGGCCGGGTGTAGCCTGGAGTATGTGTGTGGGCTGGCCGGGAGTGGCCTGGAGTGTGCGTGTGGGTTGGCCGGGAGTGGCCTGGAGTGTGTGTGTGGGCTGGCCGGGAGTGGCCTGGAGTTTGTGTGTGGGCTGTCCGGGAGTGGCCTGGAGTGTGTGTGTGGACTGGCCGGGAGTGGCCTGGAGTGTGTGTGTGGGCTGTCCGGGAGTGGCCTGGAGTTTGTGTGTGGGCTGGCCGGGAGTGGCCTGGAGAGTGTGTGTGGACTGGCCGGAAGTGGCCTGGAGTGTGTGTGGGGGCTGGCCGGGAGTGGCCTGGAGTGTGTGTGGGGCTATCCGGGAGTGGCCTGGAGTTTGTGTGTGGGCTGGCCGGGAGTGGCCTGGAGTGTGTGTGTGGACTGGCCGGAAGTGGCCTGGAGTGTGTGTGTGGGCTGGCCGGGAGTGGCCTGGAGTGTGTGTGTGGGCTGGCCGGGAGTGGCCTGGAGTGTGTGTGTGGGCTGGCCGGGAGTGGCCTGGAGTGCGTGTGTGGTCTGGCCGGGAGTGGCCTGGAGTGTGTGTGTGTGTTGGCCGGGAGTGGCCTGGAGTGTGAGTGTGGGCTGGCCGGGAGTGGCCTGGAGTGTGTGTGTGGGCTGGCCGGGAGTGGCCTGGCCTGGAGTGTGTGTGTGGGCTGGCTGGGCCTGGCCTGGAGTGTGTGTTTGGGCTGGCCGGGAGTGGCCTGGCCTGGAGTGTGTGTGTGGGCTGGCTGGGAGTAGCCTGGAGTGTGTGTGGGTTGGCCGGGTGTAGCCTGGAGTATGTGTGTGGGCAGGCCGGGAGTGGCCTGGAGTGTGCGTGTGGGTTGGCCGGGAGTGGCCTGGAGTGTGTGTGTGGGCTGGCCGGGAGTGGCCTGGAGTTTGTGTGTGGGCTGTCCGGGAGTGGCCTGGAGTGTGTGTGTGGACTGGCCGGGAGTGGCCTGGAGTGTGTGTGTGGGCTGTCCGGGAGTGGCCTGGAGTTTGTGTGTGGGCTGGCCGGGAGTGGCCTGGAGTGTGTGTGTGGACTGGCCGGAAGTGGCCTGGAGTGTGTGTGTGGGCTGGCCGGGAGTGGCCTGGAGTGTGTGTGTGGACTAGCCGGAAGTGGCCAGGAGTGTGTGTGTGGGCTGGCCGGGAGTGGCCTGGAGTGTGTGTGTGGGCTGGCCGTGAGTGGTCTGGAGTGTGTGTGTGGGCTGGCCGGGAGTGGCACTGGCCTGGAGTGTGTGTGTGGGCTGGCTGGGAGTGGCCTGGAGTGTGTGTGTGCGCTGGCCGGGAGTGGCCTGGCCTGGAGTGTGTGTGTGGGCTGGCCGGGAGTGGCCTGGAGTATGTGTGTGGGCTGGCCGAGAGTGGCCTTGCCTGGAGTGTGTGTGTGGGCTGGCCGGGAGTGGCCGGGAGAGTGTGTGTGGGCCGGGAGTGGCCTGGAGTGTGTGTGTGGGCTGGCCGGGAGTGGCCTGGAGTGTGTGTGTGGGCTGGCCGGGAGTGGCCTGGAGTGTGTGTGTGGGCTGGCCGGGAGTGGCCTGGCCTGGAGTGTGTGTGTGGGCTGGCTGGGAGTAGCCTGGAGTGTGTGTGTGGACTGGCCGGGAGTGGCCTGGAGTGTGTGTGTGGGCTGGCCGCGAGTGGCCTGGCGTGTGTGTGTTGGCTGGCCGGGAGTGGCCTGGAGTGTGTGTGTGGGCTGGCCGGGAGTGGCCTGGAGTGTGTGTGGACTGGCCGGGAGTGGCCTGGAGTGTGTGTGTGGGCTGGCCGGGAGTGGCCTGGAGTGTGTGTGTGGGCTGGCCGGGAGTGGCCTGGAGTGTGTGTGGACTGGCCGTGAGTGGCCTGGAGTGTATGTGGACTGGCCGGGAGTGGCCTGGAGTGTGTGTGGACAGGCCGGGAGTGGCCTGGAGTGTGTGTGTGGGCTGTCCGGGAGTGACCTGGAGTGTGTGTGTGGGCTGGCCGGGAGTGGCCTGGAGTGTGTGTGTGGACTGGCCGGAAGTGGCCTGGAGTCTGTGTGTGGGCTGGCCGGGAGTGGCCTGGAGTGTGTGTGTGGGCTGGCCGGGAGTGGCCTGGAGTGTGTGTGTGGACTGGCCGGAAGTGGCCTGGAGTCTGTGTGTGGGCTGGCCGGGAATGGCCTGGAGTGTGTGTGTGGGCTGGCCGGGAGTGGCCTGGAGTGTGTGTGTGGGCTGGCCGGGAGTGGCCTGGAGTGTGTGTGTGGACTGGCCGGAAGTGGCCAGGAGTGTGTGTGTGGGCTGGCCGTGAGTGGCCTGGCCTGGAGTGTGTGTGGGGTGGCCGGGATTGGCCTGGAGTCTGTGTGTGGGCTGGCCGGGAGTGGCCTGGAGTGTGTGTGTGGGCTGGACGGGAGTGGCCTGGAGTGTGTGTGTGGGCTGGCCGGGAGTGGCCTGGAGTGTGTGTGTGGGCTGGCCGGGAGTGGCCTGGAGTGTGTGTGTGGACTGGCCGGAAGTGGCCAGGAGTGTGTGTGTGGGCTGGCCGGGAGTGACCTGGAGTGTGTGTGTGGGCTGGCCGGGTGTGGGCTGGAGTGTGTGTGTGGGCTGGCCGGGAGTGGCCGGGAGTTTGTGTGTGGGCTGGCCGGGAGTGGCCTGGCCTGGAGTATGTGTGTGGGCTGGCCGGGAGTGGGCTGGCCTGGAGTGTGTGTGTGGGCTGGCCGGGAGTGGCCTGGCCTGGAGTGTGTGTGTGGGCTGGCCGGGAGTGGCCGGGAGTGTGTGTGTGGGCTGGCCGGGAGTGGCCTGGAGTGTGTGTGTGGGCTGGCCGGGAGTGGCCTGGAGTGTGTGTGTGGGCTGGCCGGGAGTGGCCTGGAGTGTGTGTGGACTGGCCGGGAGTGGCCTGGAGTGTGTGTGTGGGCTGGCCGGGAGTGGCCTAGAGTGTGTGTGTGGGCTGGCCGGGAGTGGCCTGGAGTGTGTGTGGACTGGCCGTGAGTGGCCTGGAGTGTGTGTGTGCGCTCGACGGGATTGGCCTGGAGTGTGTGTGTGGGCTGGCCGGGAGTGGCCTGGAGTGTGTGTGTGGGCTGGCCGGGAGTGGCCTGGAGTGTGTGTGTGGACTGGCCGGGAGTGACCTGGAGTGTGTGTGTGGGCTGGCCGGCTGTGGGCTGGAGTGTGTGCGTGGGCTGGCCGGGAGTGGCCGGGAGTTTGTGTGTGGGCTGGCCGGGAGTGGCCTGGCCTGGAGTGTGTGTGTGGGCTGGCCGAGAGTGGCCTTGCCTGGAGTGTGTGTGTGGGCTGGCCGGGAGTGGCCGGGAGTGTGTGTGTGGGCTGGCCGGGAGTGGCCTGGAGTGTGTGTGTGCGCTGGCCGGGAGTGGCCTGGAGTGTGTGTGTGGGCTGGCCGGGAGAGGCCTGGAGTGTGTGTGTGGGCTGGCCGGGAGTGGCCTGGAGTGTGTGTGTGGGCTGGCCGGGAGTGGCCTGGAGTGTGTGTGGACTGGCCGGGAGTGGCCTGGAGTGTGTGTGTGGGCTGGCCGGGAGTGGCCTGGAGTGTGTGTGTGTGCTGGCCGTGAGTGGCCTGGAGTGTATGTGGACTGGCCGGGAGTGGCCTGGAGTGTGTGTGGACTGGCCGGGAGTGGCCTGGAGTGTGTGTGTGGGCTGGCCGGGAGTGGCCTGGAGTGTGTGTGTGGGCTGGCCGGGAGTGGCCTGGAGTGTGTGGACTGGCCGTGTGTGGCCTCCAGTGTATGTGGGCTGGCCGGGAGAGGCCTGGAGTGTGTGTGTGGGCTGGCCGGGAGTGGCCTGGAGTGTGTGGTGGGCTGGGGAGAGTGGCCTGGAGTGTGTGTGTGGGCTGTCCGGGAGTGGCCTGGAGTGTGTGTGTGGGCTGGCCCTGAGTGGCCTGGAGTGTATGTGGACTGGCCGGGAGTGGCCTGGAGTGTGTGTGTGGGCTGGCCGGGAGTGGCGTGGAGTGTGTGTGTGGGCTGGCCGGGAGTGGCCTGGCCTGGAGTGTGTGTGTGGGCTGGCCGGGAGTGGCCTGGCCTGGAGTGTGTGTGTGGGCTGGCCGAGAGTGGCCTTGCCTTGAGTGTGTGTGTGGGCTGGCCGGGAGTGGCCGGGAGTGTGTGTGTGGGCTGGCCGGGAGTGGCCTGGAGTGTGTGTGTGGGCTGGCCGGGATTGGCCTGGAGTGTGAGTGTGGACTGGCCGGGAGTGGCCTGGACTGTGTGTGTGGGCTGGCCGGGAGTGGCTTGGAGTGTGTGTGTGGGCTGGCCGGGAGTTGCCTGGAGTGTGAGTGTGGACTGGCCGGGAGTGGCCTGGAGTGTGTGTGTGGGCTGGCCGGGCCTGGCCTGGAGTGTGTGTGTGGGCTGGCCGGGAGTGGCCTGGCCTGGAGTGTGTGTGTGGGCTGGCTGGGAGTAGCCTGGAGCGTGTGTGTGGACTGGCCGGGAGTGGCCTGGAGTGTGTGTGTGGGCTGGCCGGGAGTGGCCTGGAGTGTGTGTGTGGGTTGGCCAGCAGTGGCCAGGAGTGTGTGTGTGGGCTGGCCGGGAGTGGCCTGGAGTGTGTGTGTGGGCTGGCCGGGAGTGGCCTGGAGTGTGTGTGGGCTGGCCGTTTGTGGCCTGGAGTGTGTTTGTGGGCTGGCCGGGAGTGACCTGGCGTGTGTGTGTGGGCTGGCCGGGAGTGGCCTGGCCTGGAGTGTGTGTGTGGGCTGGCCGGGTGTGGCCTGGCCTGGAGTGTGTGTGTGGGCTGGCCGGGAGTGGCCTGGAGTGTGTGTGTGGGCTGGCCGGGCCTGGCCTGGAGTGTGTGTGTGGGCTGGCCGAGAGTGGCCTTGCCTGGAGTGTGTGTGTGGGCTGGCCGTGTGTGGCCTGGAGTGTGTGTGTGGGCTGGCCGGGAGTGGCCTGGAGTGTGTGTGTGGGCTGGCCGGGAGTGGCCTGGCGTGTGTGTGTGGGCTGGCCGGGCCTGGCCTGGAGTGTGTGTGTGGGCTGGCCGGGAGTGTCCTGGCCTGGAGTGTGTGTGTGGGCTGGCCGGGAGTGGCATAGTGTCTGTGTGTGGGCTGGCCGGGAGTGGCCTGGAGTGTTTGTGTGGGCTGGCCGGGAGTGGCCTGGAGTGTGTGTGTGGACTGGCCGGGAGTGGCCTGGAGTGTGTGTGTGGGCTGGCCGGGAGTGGCCTGGAGTGTGTGTGTGGGCTGGCCGGGAGTAGCCTGGAGAGTGTGTGTGGGCTGGCCGGGAGTGGCCTGGAGTGTGTGTGTGGGCTGGCCGGGAGTGTCCTGGAGTGTGTGTGTGGGCTGGCAGGCCTGGCCTTGAGTGTGTGTGTGGGCTGGCCGGGAGTGGCCTGGAGTGTGTGTGTGGGCTGGCCGGGAGTCGCCTGGAGTGTGTGTGTGGGCTGGCCGGTCCTGGCCTGGAGTGTGTGTGTGGGCTGGCCGGGAGTGGCCTGGAGTGTGCGTGTGGGCTGGCCGGGAGTGGCCTGGAGTGTGTGTGTGGGCTGGCCGGGAGTGGCCTGGAGTGTGTGTGTGGGCTGGCCGGGAGTGGCCGGGAGTGTGTGTGTGGGCTGGCCGGGAGTGGCCTGGAGTGTGTGTGTGGGCTGGCCGGGATTGGCCTGGAGTGTGAGTGTGGACTGGCCGGGAGTGGCCTGGACTGTGTGTGTGGGCTGGCCGGGAGTGGCTTGGAGTGTGTGTGTGGGCTGGCCGGGAGTTGCCTGGAGTGTGAGTGTGGACTGGCCGGGAGTGGCCTGGAGTGTGTGTGTGGGCTGGCCGGGCCTGGCCTGGAGTGTGTGTGTGGGCTGGCCGGGAGTGGCCTGGCCTGGAGTGTGTGTGTGGGCTGGCTGGGAGTAGCCTGGAGCGTGTGTGTGGACCGGCCGGGAGTGGCCTGGAGTGTGTGTGTGGGCTGGCCGGGAGTGGCCTGGAGTGTGTGTGTGGGTTGGCCAGCAGTGGCCTGGAGTGTGTGTGTGGGCTGGCCGGGAGTGGCCTGGAGTGTGTGTGGGCTGGCCGTTTGTGGCCTGGAGTGTGTTTGTGGGCTGGCCGGGAGTGACCTGGCGTGTGTGTGTGGGCTGGCCGGGAGTGGCCTGGCCTGGAGTGTGTGTGTGGGCTGGCCGGGTGTGGCCTGGCCTGGAGTGTGTGTGTGGGCTGGCCGGGAGTGGCCTGGAGTGTGTGTGTGGGCTGGCCGGGCCTGGCCTGGAGTGTGTGTGTGGGCTGGCCGAGAGTGGCCTTGCCTGGAGTGTGTGTGTGGGCTGGCCGGGAGTGGCCGGGAGTGTGTGTGTGGGCTGGCCGGGAGTGGCCTGGAGTGTGTGTGTGGGCTGGCCGGGAGTGGCCTGGCGTGTGTGTGTGGGCTGGCCGGGCCTGGCCTGGAGTGTGTGTGTGGGCTGGCCGGGAGTGTCCTGGCCTGGAGTGTGTGTGTGGGCTGGCCGGGAGTGGCATAGTGTCTGTGTGTGGGCTGGCCGGGAGTGGCCTGGAGTGTTTGTGTGGGCTGGCCGGGAGTGGCCTGGAGTGTGTGTGTGGACTGGCCGGGAGTGGCCTGGAGTGTGTGTGTGGGCTGGCCGGGAGTGGCCTGGAGTGTGTGTGTGGGCTGGCCGGGAGTAGCCTGGAGAGTGTGTGTGGGCTGGCCGGGAGTGGCCTGGAGTGTGTGTGTGGGCTGGCCGGGAGTGTCCTGGAGTGTGTGTGTGGGCTGGCCGGGCCTGGCCTTGAGTGTGTGTGTGGGCTGGCCGGGAGTGGCCTGGAGTGTGTGTGTGGGCTGGCCGGGAGTCGCCTGGAGTGTGTGTGTGGGCTGGCCGGGCCTGGCCTGGAGTGTGTGTGTGGGCTGGCCGGGAGTGGCCTGGAGTGTGCGTGTGGGCTGGCCGGGAGTGGCCTGGAGTGTGTGTGTGGGCTGGCCGGGAGTGGCCTGGAGTGTGTGTGTGGGCTGGCCGGGAGTGGCCTGGAGTGTGTGTGTGGTGGCCGGGAGTGGCCTGGAGTGTGTGTGGACTGGCCGGGAGTGGCCTGGAGTGTGTGTGTGGACTGGCCGGGAGTGGCCTGGAGTGTGAGTGTGGACTGGCCGGGAGTGGCCTGGACTGTGTGTGTGGGCTGGCCGGGAGTGACCTGGAGTGTGTGTGGGCTGGCCGGGAGTGGCTTGGAGTGTGTGTGTGGGCTGCCGGGAGTTGCCTGGAGTGTGTGTGTGGGCTGGCCGGGAGTGGCCTGGAGTGTGTGTGGACTGGCCGGGAGTGGCCTGGACTGTGTGTGTGGGCTGGCCGGGAGTGACCTGGAGTGTGTGTGTGGGCTGCCGGGAGTTGCCTGGAGTGTGTGTGTGGGCTGGCCGGGAGTGGCATGGAGTGTCTGTGTGGGCTGGCCGGGAGTGGCCTGGCCGAGAGTGGCCTGGAGTGTGTGTGTGGACTGGCCGGGAGTGGCCTGGAGTGTGTGTGGGCTGGCCGGGAGTGGCCTGGAGTGTGTGTGTGGGCTGGCCGGGAGTGGCCTGGAGTGTGTGTGTGGGCTGGCTGGGAGTGGTCTGGAGTGTGTGTGTGGGCTGGCTGGGAGTGGTCTGGAGTGTGTGTGTGGGCTGGCTGGGAGTGGCCTGGAGTGTGTGTGTGCGCTGGCTGGGAGTGGCCGCGAGTGTGTCTGGTCTGGCCGGGAGTGCCCTGGAGTGTGTGTGTGGGCTGGCCGGAGTGGCCTGGAGTGTGTGTGTGGGCTGGCTGGGGGTGGCCGCGAGTGTGTGTGGTCTGGCCGGGAGTGCCCTGGAGTGTGTGTGTGGGCTGGCTGGGAGCGGCCTGGAGTGTGTGTGTGCGCTGGCTGGGAGTGGCCGCGAGTGTGTGTGGTCTGGCCGGGAGTGCCCTGGAGTGTGTGTGTGGGCTGGCCGGGAGTGGCCTGGAGTGTGTGTGTGGGCTGGCCGGGAGTGGCCTGGAGTGTGTGTGTGGGCTGGCCGGGAGTTGCCTGGAGTGTGTGTGTGGGCTGGCCGGGAGTGGCCTGGAGTGTGTGTGGGCTGGCCAGGAGTGGCCTGGAGTGTGTGTGTGGGCTGGCCGGGAGTGGCCGGGAGTGTGTGTGTGGGCTGCCCGGGAGTGGCCTGGAGTGTGTGTGTGGGCTGGCCGGGAGTAGCCGGGAGTGTGTGTGTGGGCTGACCGGGAGTGGCCTGGAGTGTGTGTGTGGGCTGACCGGGAGTGGCCTGGAGTGTGTGTGTGGGCTGGCCGGGAGTGGCATAGAGTGTGTGTGTGGGCTGGCCGGGAGTGGCCTGAAGTGTGTGTGTGGGCCGGGAGTGTGTGTGAGGGCTGGCCGGGAGTGGCCTGGAGTGTGTGTGGGCTGGCCGGGAGTGGCCTGGAGTGTGTGTGTGGGCTGGTCGGGAGTAGCCTGGAGTGTGTGTGTGGGCTCGCCAGGTGGCCGGGAGTGTGTGTGGTCTGGCCGGGAGTGGCCTGGAGTGTGTGTGTGGACTGGCCGGGAGTGGCCTGGAGTGTGTGTGTGGGCTGGCCGGGAGTGGCCTGGAGTGTGTGTGTGGGCTGGCCGGGAGTGGCCTGGCCTGGGGTCTGTGTGTGGGCTGGCCGGGAGTGGCATGGAGTGTGTGTGTGGGCTGGCCGGGAGTGGCCTGGAGTGTGTGTGTGGGCTGGCCGGGAGTAGTCTGGAGTGTGTGTGTGGGCAGACCGGGAGTGGCCGGGAGTTTGTGTGTGGGCTGGCCGGGAGTGGCCTGGCCTGGAGTGTGTGTGTGGGCTGGCCGAGAGTGGCCTTGCCTGGAGTGTGTGTGTGGGCTGGCCGGGAGTGGCCGGGAGTGTGTGTGTGGGCTGGCCGGGAGTGGCCTGGAGTGTGTGTGTGGGCTGGCCGGGAGTGGCCTGGTGTGTGTGTGTGGGCTGGCCGGGAGAGGCCTGGAGTGTGTGTGTGGGCTGGCCGGGAGTGGCCTGGAGTGTGTGTGTGGGCTGGCCGGGAGTGGCCTGGAGTGTGTGTGGACTGGCCGGGAGTGGCCTGGAGTGTGTGTGTGGGCTGGCCGGGAGTGGCCTGGAGTGTGTGTGTGTGCTGGCCGTGAGTGGCCTGGAGTGTATGTGGACTGGCCGGGAGTGGCCTGGAGTGTGTGTGGACTGGCCGGGAGTGGCCTGGAGTGTGTGTGTGGGCTGGCCGGGAGTGGCCTGGAGTGTGTGTGTGGGCTGGCCGGGCCTGGCCTGGAGTGTGTGTCTGGGCTGGCCGGGTGTGGCCTGGCCTGGAGTGTGTGTGTGGGCTGGCCGGGAGTGGCCTGGAGTGTGTGTGTGGGCTGGCCGGGCCTGGCCTGGAGTGTGTGTGTGGGCTGGCCGAGAGTGGCCTTGCCTGGAGTGTGTGTGTGGGCTGGCCGTGTGTGGCCTGGAGTGTGTGTGTGGGCTGGCCGGGAGTGGCCTGGAGTGTGTGTGTGGGCTGGCCGGGAGTGGCCTGGCGTGTGTGTGTGCGCTGGCCGGGCCTGGCCTGGAGTGTGTGTGTGGGCTGGCCGGGAGTGTCCTGGCCTGGAGTGTGTGTGTGGGCTGGCCGGGAGTGGCATAGTGTCTGTGTGTGGGCTGGCCGGGAGTGGCCTGGAGTGTTTGTGTGGGCTGGCCGGGAGTGGCCTGGAGTGTGTGTGTGGACTGGCCGGGAGTGGCCTGGAGTGTGTGTGTCGGCTGGCCGGGAGTGGCCTGGAGTGTGTGTGTGGGCTGGCTAGGAGTAGCCTGGAGAGTGTGTGTGGGCTGGCCGGGAGTGGCCTGGAGTGTGTGTGTGGGCTGGCCGGGAGTCGCCTGGAGTGTGTGTGTGGGCTGGCCGGGCCTGGCCTGGAGTGTGTGTGTGGGCTGGCCTGGAGTGGCCTGGAGTGTGCGTGTGGGCTGGCCGGGAGTGGCCTGGAGTGTGTGTGTGGGCTGGCCGGGAGTGGCCTGGAGTGTGTGTGTGGGCTGGCCGGGAGTGGCCTGGAGTGTGTGTGTGGTGGCCGGGAGTGGCCTGGAGTGTGTGTGGACTGGCCGGGAGTGGCCTGGAGTGTGTGTGTGGACTGGCCGGGAGTGGCCTGGAGTGTGAGTGTGGACTGGCCGGGAGTGGCCTGGACTGTGTGTGTGGGCTGGCCGGGAGTGACCTGGAGTGTGTGTGGGCTGGCCGGGAGTGGCCTTGAGTGTGAGTGTGGACTGGCCGGGAGTGGCCTGGACTGTGTGTATGGGCTGGCCGGGAGTGACCTGGAGTGTGTGTGGGCTGGCCGGGAGTGGCTTGGAGTGTGTGTGTGGGCTGCCGGGAGTTGCCTGGAGTGTGTGTGTGGGCTGGCCGGGAGTGGCATGGAGTGTCTGTGTGGGCTGGCCGGGAGTGGCCTGGCCAAGAGTAGCCTGGAGTGTGTGTGTGGACTGGCCGGGAGTGGCCTGGAGTGTGTGTGGGCTGGCCGGGAGTGGCCTGGAGTGTGTGTGTGGGCTGGCCGGGAGTGGCCTGGAGTGTGTGTGTGGGCTGGCTGGGAGTGGTCTGGAGTGTGTGTGTGGGCTGGCTGGGAGTGGTCTGGAGTGTGTGTGTGGGCTGGCTGGGAGTGGCCTGGAGTGTGTGTGTGCGCTGGCTGGGAGTGGCCGCGAGTGTGTCTGGTCTGGCCGGGAGTGCCCTGGAGTGTGTGTGTGGGCTGGCCGGAGTGGCCTGGAGTGTGTGTGTGGGCTGGCTGGGAGTGGCCGCGAGTGTGTGTGGTCTGGCCGGGAGTGCCCTGGAGTGTGTGTGTGGGCTGGCTGGGAGCGGCCTGGAGTGTGTGTGTGCGCTGGCTGGGAGTGGCCGCGAGTGTGTGTGGTCTGGCCGGGAGTGCCCTGGAGTGTGTGTGTGGGCTGGCCGGGAGTGGCCTGGAGTGTGTGTGTGGGCTGGCCGGGAGTGGCCTGGAGTGTGTGTGTGGGCTGGCCGGGAGTTGCCTGGAGTGTGTGTGTGGGCTGGCCGGGAGTGGCCTGGAGTGTGTGTGGGCTGGCCAGGAGTGGCCTGGAGTGTGTGTGTGGGCTGGCCGGGAGTGGCCGGGAGTGTGTGTGTGGGCTGCCCGGGAGTGGCCTGGAGTGTGTGTGTGGGCTGGCCGGGAGTAGCCGGGAGTGTGTGTGTGGGCTGACCGGGAGTGGCCTGGAGTGTGTGTGTGGGCTGGCCGGGAGTGGCATAGAGTGTGTGTGTGGGCTGGCCGGGAGTGGCCTGAAGTGTGTGTGTGGGCCGGGAGTGTGTGTGAGGGCTGGCCGGGAGTGGCCTGGAGTGTGTGTGGGCTGGCCGGGAGTGGCCTGGAGTGTGTGTGTGGGCTGGTCGGGAGTAGCCTGGAGTGTGTGTGTGGGCTCGCCGGGTGGCCGGGAGTGTGTGTGGTCTGGCCGGGAGTGGCCTGGAGTGTGTGTGTGGACTGGCCGGGAGTGGCCTGGAGTGTGTGTGTGGGCTGGCCGGGAGTGGCCTGGAGTGTGTGTGTGGGCTGGCCGGGAGTGGCCTGGCCTGGGGTCTGTGTGTGGGCTGGCCGGGAGTGGCATGGAGTGTGTGTGTGGGCTGGCCGGGAGTGGCCTGGAGTGTGTGTGTGGGCTGGCCGGGAGTAGCCTGGAGTGTGTGTGTGGGCTGACCGGGAGTGGCCGGGAGTGTGTGTGTTGGCTGGCCGGGAGTGGCCTTAAGTGTGTGTGTGGGCTGGCCGGGAGTGGCCTGGAGTGTGTGTGTGGACTGGCCGGGAGTGGCCTGGAGTGTGTGTGTGGGCTGACCGGGAGTGGCCGGCAGTGTGTGTGTTTGCTGGCCGGGAGTGGCCTGGAGTGTGTGTGTGGGCTCGCCGGGAGTGGCATGGAGTGTGTGTGTGGGCTGGCCGGCAGTGGCCTGGAGTTTGTGTGTGGGCTGGCCTGGTGTGGCCTGGAGTGTGTGTGTGGGCTGGCCGGGAGTGGCCTGGAGTGTGTGTGTGGGCTGGCCGGGAGTGGCCTGGAGTGTGTGTGTGGGCTGGCCGGGAGTGGCCTGGAGTGTGTGTGTGGGCTGGCCGGGAGTGGCCTGGAGTGTGTGTGTGGGCTGGCCGGGAGTAGCCTGGGGTGTGTGTGTGGGCTGGCCGGGAGTGGCCTGGAGTGTGTGTGTGGGCTGGCCGGGAGTGGCCTGGAGTGTGTGTGTGGGCTGGCCGGGAGTGGCTTGGAGTGTGTGTGTGGGCTGGCCGGGAGTGGCCTGGAGTGTGTGTGTGGACTGGCCGGGAGTGGCCTGGAGTGTGTGTGTTGGCTGGCCGGGAGTGGCCTGGCCTGGAGTGTGTGTGTGGGCTGGCCGGGTGTGGCCTGGCCTGGAGTGTGTGTGTGGGCTGGCCGGGAGTGGCCTGGAGTGTGTGTGGGGGCTGGCCGGGCCTGGCCTGGAGTGTGTGTGTGGGCTGGCCGAGAGTGGCCTTGCCTGGAGTGTGTGTGTGGGCTGGCCGTGTGTGGCCTGGAGTGTGTGTGTGGGCTGGCCGGGAGTGGCCTGGAGTGTGTGTGTGGGCTGGCCGGGAGTGGTCTGGCGTGTGTGTGTGGGCTGGCCGGGCCTGGCCTGGAGTGTGTGTGTGGGCTGGCAGTGAGTGTCCTGGCCTGGAGTGTGTGTGTGGGCTGGCCGGGAGTGGCATAGTGTCTGTGTGTGGGCTGGCCGGGAGTGGCCTGGAGTGTTTGTGTGGGCTGGCCGGGAGTGGCCTGGAGTGTGTGTGTGGACTGGCCGGGAGTGGCCTGGAGTGTGTGTGTGCGCTGGCCGGGAGTGGCCTGGAGTGTGTGTGTGGGCTGGCCGGGAGTAGCCTGGAGAGTGTGTGTGGGCTGGCCGGGAGTGGCCTGGAGTGTGTGTGTGGGCTGGCCGGGAGTGGCCTGGAGTGTGTGTGTGGGCTGGCCGGGCCTGGCCTGGAGTGTGTGTGTGGGCTGGCCGGGAGTGGCCTGGAGTGTGCGTGTGGGCTGGCCGGGAGTGGCCTGGAGTGTGTGTGTGGGCTGGCCGGGAGTGGCCTGGAGTGTGTGTGTGGGCTGGCCGGGAGTGGCCTGGAGTGTGTGTGTGGTGGCCGGGAGTGGCCTGGAGTGTGTGTGGACTGGCCGGGAGTGGCCTGGAGTGTGTGTGTGGGCTGGCCGTGAGTGGCCTGGAGTGTGTGTGTGGGCTGGCCGGGAGTGGCCTGGAGTGTGTGTGGACTGGCCGGTAGTGGCCTGGAGTGTGTGTGTGGACTGGCCGGGAGTGGCCTGGAGTGTGTGTGTGGGCTGGCCGGGAGTGACCTGGAGTGTGTGTGGGCTGGCCGGGAGTGGCTTGGAGTGTGTGTGTGGGCTGGCCGGGAGTGGCCTGGAGTGTGTGTGTGGGGTGGCTGGGAGTGGCCTGGAGTGTGTGTGGGCTGGCCGGGAGTGGCCTGGAGTGTGTGTGTGGGCTGGCCGGGAGTGGCCTGGAGTGTGTGTGTGGGCTGGCTGGGAGTGGTCTGGAGTGTGTGTGGACTGGCCGGTAGTGGCCTGGAGTGTGTGTGTGGACTGGCCGGGAGTGGCCTGGAGTGTGTGTGTGGGCTGGCCGGGAGTGACCTGGAGTGTGTGTGGGCTGGCCGGGAGTGACCTGGAGTGTGTGTGGTCTGGCCGGGAGTGGCTTGGAGTGTGTGTGTGGGCTGCCGGGAGTTGCCTGGAGTGTGTGTGTGGGCTGGCCGGGAGTGGCATGGAGTGTCTGTGTGGGCTGGCCGGGAGTGGCCTGGCCGAGAATGGCCTGGAGTGTGTGTGTGGACTGGCCGGGAGTGGCCTGGAGTGTGTGTGGGCTGGCCGGGAGTGGCCTGGAGTGTGTGTGTGGGCTGGCCGGGAGTGGCCTGGAGTGTGTGTGTGGGCTGGCTGGGAGTGGTCTGGAGTGTGTGTGTGGGCTGGCTGGGAGTGGCCGCGAGTGTGTGTGGTCTGGCCGGGAGTGCCCTGGAGTGTGTGAGTGGGCTGGCCGGAGTGGCCTGGAGTGTGTGTGTGGGCTGGCTGGGAGTGGCCGCGAGTGTGTGTGGTCTGGCCGGGAGTGCCCTGGAGTGTGTGTGTGGGCTGGCTGGGAGCGGCCTGGAGTGTGTGTGCGCTGGCTGGGAGTGGCCGCGAGTGTGTGTGGTCTGGCCGGGAGTGCCCTGGAGTGTGTGTGTGGGCTGGCCGGGAGTTGCCTGGAGTGTGTGTGTGGGCTGGCCGGGAGTGGCCTGGAGTGTGTGTGTGGGCTGGCCGGGAGTTGCCTGGAGTGTGTGTGTGGGCTGGCCGGGAGTGGCCTGGAGTGTGTGTGGGCTGGCCAGGAGTGGCCTGGAGTGTGTGTGTGGGCTGGCCGGGAGTGGCCGGGAGTGTGTGTGTGGGCTGCCCGGGAGTGGCCTGGAGTGTGTGTGTGGGCTGGCCGGGAGTAGCCGGGAGTGTGTGTGTGGGCTGACCGGGAGTGGCCTGGAGTGTGTGTGTGGGCTGGCCGTGAGTGGCATAGAGTGTGTGTTTGGGCTGGCCGGGAGTGGCCTGAAGTGTGTGTGTGGGCCGGGAGTGTGTGTGAGGGCTGGCCGGGAGTGGCCTGGAGTGTGTGTGGGCTGGCCGGGAGTGGCCTGGAGTGTGTGTGTGGGCTGGTCGGGAGTAGCCTGGAGTGTGTGTGTGGGCTCGCCGGGTGGCCGGGAGTGTGTGTGGTCTGGCCGGGAGTGGCCCGGAGTGTGTGTGTGGACTGGCCGGGAGCGGCCTGGAGTGTGTGTGTGGGCTGGCCGGGAGTGGCCTGGAGTGTGTGTGTGGGCTGGCCGGGAGAGGCCTGGCCTGGGGTCTGTGTGTGGGCTGGCCGGGAGTGGCATGGAGTGTGTGTGTGGGCTGGCCGGGAGTGGCCTGGAGTGTGTGTGTGGGCTGGCCGGGAGTAGCCTGGAGTGTGTGTGTGGGCTGACCGGGAGTGGCCGGGAGTGTGTGTGTTGGCTGGCCGGGAGTGGCCTGGAGTGTGTGTGTGGGCTGGCCGGGAGTGGCCTGGAGTGTGTGTGTGGACTGGCCGGGAGTGGCCTGGAGTGTGTGTGTGGGCTGACCGGGAGTGGCCGGGAGTGTGTGTGTTGGCTGGCCGGGAGTGGCCTGGAGTGTGTGTGTGGGCTGGCCGGGAGTGGCATGGAGTGTGTGTGAGGGCTGGCCGGCGGTGGCCTGGAGTGTGTGTGTGGGCTGGCCTGGAGTGGCCTGGAGTGTGTGTGTGGGCTGGCCGGGAGTGGCCTGGAGTGTGTGTGTGGGCTGGCCGGGAGTGGCCTGGAGTGTGTGTGTGGGCTGGCCGGGAGTGGCCGGGAGTGGCCTGGAGTGTGTGTGTGGGCTGGCCGGGAGTGGCCTGGAGTGTGTGTGTGGGCTGGCCGGGAGTGGCCTGGGGTGTGTGTGTGGGCTGGCCGGGAGTGGCCTGGAGTGTGTGTGTGGGCTGGCCGGGAGTGACCTGGAGTGTGTGTGTGGGCTGGCCGGGAGTGGCTTGGAGTGTGTGTGTGGGCTGGCCGGGAGTGGCCTGGAGTGTGTGTGTGGACTGGCCGGGAGTGTCCTGGAGTGTGTGTGTGGGCTGGCCGGCACTGGCTTGGAATGTGTGTGTGTGGACTGGCCTGGAGTGACCTGGGGTGTGTGTGTGGGCTGGCCGGGAGTGGCCTGGAGTGTGTGTGTGGGCCGGCCGGGAGTGGACGGGAGTGTTTGTGTGGGCTGGCCGGGAGTGGCCTGGAGTGTGTGTGTGGGCTGGCCGGGAGTGGCCTGGAGTATGTTTGTGGGCCGGCCGGGAGTGGACGGGAGTGTTTGTGTGGGCTGGCCGGGAGTGGCCCGGAGTGAGTGTGTGGGCTGGCCGGGAGTGGCCTGGAGTGTGTGTGTGAGCTGGCCGGGAGTGACCTGGAGTGTGTGTGTGGGCTGGCCGGGAGAGGCCTGGAGTGTGTGTGTGGGCTGGCCGGGAGTGTCCTGGAGTGTGTGTGTGGGCTGGCCGGGAGTGGCCTGGAGTGTGTGTGTGGGCTGGCCGGGAGTGGCCTGGAGTGTCTGTGTGGGCTGGCCGGGAGTGACCTGGAGTGTGTGTGTGGGCTTGCCGGGAGAGGCCTGGAGTGTGTGTGTGGGCTGGCCGGGAGAGGCCTGGAGTGTGTGTGTGGGCTGGCCGGGAGTGGCCTGGAGTGTGTGTGTGGGCTGGCCGGGAGTGGCTTGGAGTGTGTGTGTGGGCTGGCCGGGAGTGACCTGGAGTGTGTGTGTGGGCTGGCCGGGAGTGGCTTGGAGTGTGTGTGTGGGCTGGCCGGGAGTGACCGGGAGTGTGTGTGTGGGTTGGCCGGAAGAGGCCTGGAGTGTGTGTGTGGGCTGGCCGGGAGTGGCTTGGAGTGTGTGTGTGGGCTGGCCGGGAGTGACCTGGAGTGTGTGTGTGGGCTGGCCGGGAGAGGCCTGGAGTGTGTGTGTTTTTTGCTGGCCGGGAGTGGCCTGGAGTGTGTGTGTGGGCTGGCCGGGATTGGCCTGGAGTGTGTGTGTGGGCTGGCCACGAGTGTCCTGGAGTGTGTGTGTGGGCTGGCCGGGAGTGGCCTGGCCTGGAGTGTGTGTGTGGGCTGGCCGGGTGTAGCCTGGTCTGGAGTGTGTGTGGGCTGGCCGGGAGTGGCCTTGCCTGGAGTGTGTGTGTGGGCTGGCCGGGAGTGGCCTGGAGTGTGTGTGTGGGCTGGCCGGGAGTGGCCTGGAGTGTGTGTGTGGGCTGGCCGGGAGTGGACTGGAGTGTGTGTGTGGGCTTGCCGAGAGTGGTCTGGAGTGTGAGTGTGTGGTGGCCACGAGTGTCCTGGAGTGTGTGTGTGGGCTGGCCGGGAGTGGCCTGGAGTGTGTGTGTGGGCTGGCTGGGAGTGGCCTGGAGTGTGTGTGTGCGCTGGCTGGGAGTGGCCGCGAGTGTGTGTGGTCTGGCCGGGAGTGGCCTCGTGTGTGTGTATGGGCTGGCCGGGAGTGGCCTGGAGTGTGTGTGTGGGATGGCCGGGAGTGGCCTGGAGTGTGTGTGTGGGCTGGCCGGGAGTGGCCTGGAGTGTGAGTGTGGACTGGCCGGGAGTGGCCTGGAGTGTGTGTGTGGGCTGGCCGTGAGTGGCCTGGCCTGGAGCGTGTGTGTGGGCTGGCCGGGAGTGGCCTGGAGGGTGTGTGTGGGCAGGCCGGGAGTGGCCTGGAGTGTGTGTGTGGGCAGGCCGGGAGTGGTATGGAGTGTGTGTGTGGGGGCTGGCCGGGAGTGGCCGGGAGTGTGTGTGTGGGCTGGCCGGGAGTAGCCTGGAGTGTATGTGTGGGCTGGCCGGGAGTGGCCTGGAGTGTGTGTGTGAGCTGGCCGGGAGTGGCCTGGCCTGGAGTGTGTGTGTGGGCTGGCCGGGAGTGGCCTGGAGTGTGTGTGTGGGCTGGCCGGGAGTGGCCTGGAGTGTGTGTGTGGGCTGGCCGGGAGTGGCCTGGAGTGTGTGTGTGGGCTGGCCGGGAGTGGCCTGGAGTGTGTGTGTCGACTGGCCGGGAGTGGCCTGGAGTGTGTGTGTGGGCTGGCCGGGAGTGGCCTGGACTGTGTGTGTGGGCTGGCCGGGAGTGGCCTGGAGTGTGTGTGTGTGGGCTGGCCGGGAGAGGCCTGGAGTGTGAGTGTGGGCTGGCCGGGAGTGGCCTGGAGTGTGTGATTGGGATGGCCGGGAGTGGCCTGGAGTGTGTGTGTGGGCTGGCAGGGAGTGGCCTGGAGTGTGTGTGTGAGCTGGCCGGGAGTGGCCTGGAGTGTGTGTGTGGGCTGGCCGGGAGAGGCCTGGAGTGTGAGTGTGGGCTGGCCGGGAGTGGCCTGGAGTGTGTGATTGGGATGGCCGGGAGTGGCCTGGAGTGTGTGTGTGGCCTGGCCGGGAGTGGCCTCGTGTGTGTGTGTGGACTGGCCGGGAGTGACCTGGAGTGTGTGTGTGGGCTGGCCGGGAGTGGCCTGGAGTGTGTGTGTGGGCCGGCCGGGAGTGACCTGGAGTGTGTGTGTGGGCTGGCCAGGAGTGGCTTGGAAAGTGTGTGTGGGCTGGCCGGGAGTGGCCTGGCCTGGAGTGTGTGTGGGCTGGCCGGGAGTGGCCTGGCCTGGAGTGTGTGTGGGCTGGCCGGGAGTGGCCTGGCCTGGAGTGTGTGTGGGCTGGCCGGGAGTACCCTGGTCTGGAGAGTGTGTGTAGGCTGGCCGGGAGTGGTCTGGTGTGTGTGTGGGCTGGCCGGGAGTGGCCTGGAGTGTGTGTGTGGGCTGGCCGGGAGTGGCCTGGAGTGTGTGTGTGGGCTGGCCGGGAGTGGCCTGGAGTGTGTGTGTGGGCTGGCCGGGAATGGCCTGGAGTGTGTGTGGGCTGGCCAGGAGTGGCCTGGAGTGTGTGTGTGGGCTGGCCGGGAGTGGCCGGGAGTGTGTGTGTGGGCTGGCCGTGAGTGGCCTGGCCTGGAGCGTGTGTGTGGGCTGGCCGAGAGTGGCCGGGAGTGTGTGTGTGGGCTGGCCGGGAGTGGCCTGGAGTGTGTGTGTGGGCAGGACGGGAGTGGCCTGGCCTGGAGCGTGTGTGTGGGGTGGCCGGGAGTGGCCGGGAGTGTGTGTGTGGGCTGGCCGGGAGTGGCCTGGCCTGGACTGTGTGTGTGGGCTGGCCGGGAGTGGCCTGTAGTGTGTGTGTGGGCTGGCCGGGAGTGGCCTGGAGTGTGAGTGTGGACTGGCCGGGAGTGGCCTGGAGTGTGTGTGTGTGCTGGCCGGGAGAGGCCTGGAGTGTGAGTGTGGGCTGGCCGGGAGTGGCCTGGAGTGTGTGTGTGTGGGCTGGCCGGGAGTGGCCTCGTGTGTGTGTGTGGACTGGCCGGGAGTGACCTGGAGTGTGTGTGTGAGCTGGCCCGGAGTGGCCTGGAGTGTGTGTGTGGGCTGGCCAGGAGTGGCCTGGAGTGAGTGTGTGGGCTGACCGGGAGTGGCCTGGAGTGTGTGTGTGGGCTGGCCGGGAGTGGCCTGGAGTGTGTGTGTGGGCTGGTCGGGAATGGCCTGGAGTGTGTGTGTGGGCTGGCCAGGAGTGGCCTGGAGTGAGTGTGTGGGCTGACCGGGAGTGGCCTGGAGTGTGTGTGTTGGCTTGCCGAGAGTGGTCTGGAGTGTGAGTGTGTGGTGGCCGCGAGTGTCCTGGAGAGTGTGTGTGGGCTGGCCGGGAGTAGCCTGGTCTGGAGAGTGTGTGTGGGCTGGCCGGGAGTGGTCTGGTGTGTGTGTGGGCTGGCCGGGAGTTGCCTGGTCTGGAGTGTGTGTGTGGGCTGGCCGGGAGTGGCCTAGAATGTGTGTGTGGGCTGGCCGGGAGTGGCCTGGAATGTGTGTGTGGGCTGGCCGGGAGTGGCCTGGAGTGTGTGTGTGGACTGGCCGGGAGTGGCCTGGAGTGTGTGTGTGGACTGGCCGGCAGTGGCCTGGAGTGTGTGTGTGGACTGGCCGGGAGTGGCCTGGAGTGTGTGTGTGGGCTGGCCGGGAGTGGTCTGGTGTGTGTGTGGGCTGGCCGGAGTTGCCTGGAGTGTGTGTGTGGACTGGCCGGGAGTGGCCTGGAGTGTGTGTGTGGGCTGGCCGGGAGTGGTCTGGTGTGTGTGTGGGCTGGCCGGGAGTGGCCTGGAGTGTGAGTGTGGGCTGGCCGGGAGTGGACTTGAGTTTGTGTGTGGGCTGGCCGGGAGTGGCCTGGAGTGTGTGTGTGTGCTGGCCGGGAGTGGCTTGGAGTGTGTGTGTGGGCTGGCCGGGAGTGACCGGGAGTGTGTGTGTGGGCTGGCCGGAAGAGGCCTGGAGTGTGTGTGTGGGCTGGCCGGGAGTGGCTTGGAGTGTGTGTGTGGGCTGGCCGGGAGTGACCTGGAGTGTGTGTGTGGGCTGGCCGGGAGAGGCCTGGAGTGTGTGTGTTTTTTGCTGGCCGGGAGTGGCCTGGAGTGTGTGTGTGGGCTGGCCGGGATTGGCCTGGAGTGTGTGTGTGGGCTGGCCACGAGTGTCCTGGAGTGTGTGTGTGGGCTGGCCGGGAGTGGCCTGGCCTGGAGTGTGTGTGTGGGCTGGCCGGGTGTAGCCTGGTCTGGAGTGTGTGTGGGCTGGCCGGGAGTGGCCTTGCCTGGAGTGTGTGTGTGGGCTGGCCGGGAGTGGCCTGGAGTGTGTGTGTGGGCTGGCCGGGAGTGGCCTGGAGTGTGTGTGTGGGCTGGCCGGGAGTGGACTGGAGTGTGTGTGTGGGCTTGCCGAGAGTGGTCTGGAGTGTGAGTGTGTGGTGGCCACGAGTGTCCTGGAGTGTGTGTGTGGGCTGGCCGGGAGTGGCCTGGAGTGTGTGTGTGGGCTGGCTGGGAGTGGCCTGGAGTGTGTGTGTGCGCTGGCTGGGAGTGGCCGCGAGTGTGTGTGGTCTGGCCGGGAGTGGCCTCGTGTGTGTGTATGGGCTGGCCGGGAGTGGCCTGGAGTGTGTGTGTGGGATGGCCGGGAGTGGCCTGGAGTGTGTGTGTGGGCTGGCCGGGAGTGGCCTGGAGTGTGAGTGTGGACTGGCCGGGAGTGGCCTGGAGTGTGTGTGTGGGCTGGCCGTGAGTGGCCTGGCCTGGAGCGTGTGTGTGGGCTGGCCGGGAGTGGCCTGGAGGGTGTGTGTGGGCAGGCCGGGAGTGGCCTGGAGTGTGTGTGTGGGCAGGCCGGGAGTGGTATGGAGTGTGTGTGTGGGGGCTGGCCGGGAGTGGCCGGGAGTGTGTGTGTGGGCTGGCCGGGAGTAGCCTGGAGTGTATGTGTGGGCTGGCCGGGAGTGGCCTGGAGTGTGTGTGTGAGCTGGCCGGGAGTGGCCTGGCCTGGAGTGTGTGTGTGGGCTGGCCGGGAGTGGCCTGGAGTGTGTGTGTGGGCTGGCCGGGAGTGGCCTGGAGTGTGTGTGTGGGCTGGCCGGGAGTGGCCTGGAGTGTGTGTGTGGGCTGGCCGGGAGTGGCCTGGAGTGTGTGTGTCGACTGGCCGGGAGTGGCCTGGAGTGTGTGTGTGGGCTGGCCGGGAGTGGCCTGGACTGTGTGTGTGGGCTGGCCGGGAGTGGCCTGGAGTGTGTGTGTGTGGGCTGGCCGGGAGAGGCCTGGAGTGTGAGTGTGGGCTGGCCGGGAGTGGCCTGGAGTGTGTGATTGGGATGGCCGGGAGTGGCCTGGAGTGTGTGTGTGGGCTGGCAGGGAGTGGCCTGGAGTGTGTGTGTGAGCTGGCCGGGAGTGGCCTGGAGTGTGTGTGTGGGCTGGCCGGGAGAGGCCTGGAGTGTGAGTGTGGGCTGGCCGGGAGTGGCCTGGAGTGTGTGATTGGGATGGCCGGGAGTGGCCTGGAGTGTGTGTGTGGCCTGGCCGGGAGTGGCCTCGTGTGTGTGTGTGGACTGGCCGGGAGTGACCTGGAGTGTGTGTGTGGGCTGGCCGGGAGTGGCCTGGAGTGTGTGTGTGGGCCGGCCGGGAGTGACCTGGAGTGTGTGTGTGGGCTGGCCAGGAGTGGCTTGGAAAGTGTGTGTGGGCTGGCCGGGAGTGGCCTGGCCTGGAGTGTGTGTGGGCTGGCCGGGAGTGGCCTGGCCTGGAGTGTGTGTGGGCTGGCCGGGAGTGGCCTGGCCTGGAGTGTGTGTGGGCTGGCCGGGAGTACCCTGGTCTGGAGAGTGTGTGTAGGCTGGCCGGGAGTGGTCTGGTGTGTGTGTGGGCTGGCCGGGAGTGGCCTGGAGTGTGTGTGTGGGCTGGCCGGGAGTGGCCTGGAGTGTGTGTGTGGGCTGGCCGGGAGTGGCCTGGAGTGTGTGTGTGGGCTGGCCGGGAATGGCCTGGAGTGTGTGTGGGCTGGCCAGGAGTGGCCTGGAGTGTGTGTGTGGGCTGGCCGGGAGTGGCCGGGAGTGTGTGTGTGGGCTGGCCGTGAGTGGCCTGGCCTGGAGCGTGTGTGTGGGCTGGCCGAGAGTGGCCGGGAGTGTGTGTGTGGGCTGGCCGGGAGTGGCCTGGAGTGTGTGTGTGGGCAGGACGGGAGTGGCCTGGCCTGGAGCGTGTGTGTGGGGTGGCCGGGAGTGGCCGGGAGTGTGTGTGTGGGCTGGCCGGGAGTGGCCTGGCCTGGACTGTGTGTGTGGGCTGGCCGGGAGTGGCCTGTAGTGTGTGTGTGGGCTGGCCGGGAGTGGCCTGGAGTGTGAGTGTGGACTGGCCGGGAGTGGCCTGGAGTGTGTGTGTGTGCTGGCCGGGAGAGGCCTGGAGTGTGAGTGTGGGCTGGCCGGGAGTGGCCTGGAGTGTGTGTGTGTGGGCTGGCCGGGAGTGGCCTCGTGTGTGTGTGTGGACTGGCCGGGAGTGACCTGGAGTGTGTGTGTGAGCTGGCCCGGAGTGGCCTGGAGTGTGTGTGTGGGCTGGCCAGGAGTGGCCTGGAGTGAGTGTGTGGGCTGACCGGGAGTGGCCTGGAGTGTGTGTGTGGGCTGGCCGGGAGTGGCCTGGAGTGTGTGTGTGGGCTGGTCGGGAATGGCCTGGAGTGTGTGTGTGGGCTGGCCAGGAGTGGCCTGGAGTGAGTGTGTGGGCTGACCGGGAGTGGCCTGGAGTGTGTGTGTTGGCTTGCCGAGAGTGGTCTGGAGTGTGAGTGTGTGGTGGCCGCGAGTGTCCTGGAGAGTGTGTGTGGGCTGGCCGGGAGTAGCCTGGTCTGGAGAGTGTGTGTGGGCTGGCCGGGAGTGGTCTGGTGTGTGTGTGGGCTGGCCGGGAGTTGCCTGGTCTGGAGTGTGTGTGTGGGCTGGCCGGGAGTGGCCTGGAATGTGTGTGTGGGCTGGCCGGGAGTGGCCTGGAATGTGTGTGTGGGCTGGCCGGGAGTGGCCTGGAGTGTGTGTGTGGACTGGCCGGGAGTGGCCTGGAGTGTGTGTGTGGACTGGCCGGCAGTGGCCTGGAGTGTGTGTGTGGACTGGCCGGGAGTGGCCTGGAGTGTGTGTGTGGGCTGGCCGGGAGTGGTCTGGTGTGTGTGTGGGCTGGCCGGAGTTGCCTGGAGTGTGTGTGTGGACTGGCCGGGAGTGGCCTGGAGTGTGTGTGTGGGCTGGCCGGGAGTGGTCTGGTGTGTGTGTGGGCTGGCCGGGAGTGGCCTGGAGTGTGAGTGTGGGCTGGCCGGGAGTGGCCTTGAGTTTGTGTGTGGGCTGGCCGGGAGTGGCCTGGAGTGTGTGTGTGTGCTGGCCGGGAGTGGCCTGGAGTGTGTGTGTGGGCTGGCCGGGAGTGGCCTGGAGAGTGTGTGTGGGCTGGCCGGGAGTGGCCTGGAGTGTGTGTGTGTGGGCTGGCCGGGAGTGGTCTGGTGTGTGTGTGGGCTGGCCGGGAGTGGCCTGGAGTGTGAGTGTGGGCTGGCCGGGAGTGGCCTTGAGTGTGTGTGTGGGCTGGCCGGGAGTGGCCTGGAGTGTGTGTGTGGGCTGGCCGGGAGTGGCCTGGAGTGTGTGATTGGGATGGCCGGGAGTGGCCTGGAGTGTGTGTGTGGGCTGGCTGGGAGTGGCCTGGAGTGTGTGTGTGGGCTGGCCGGGAGTGGCCTGGAGTGTGTGTGTGGACTGGCCGGGAGTGGCCTGGAGTGTGAGTGTGGACTGGCCGGGAGTGGCCTGGAGTGTGTGTGTGGGCTGGCCGGGAGTGGCCTGGAGTGTGTGTGTGGGCTGGCCGGGAGTGGCCTGGAGTGTGAGTGTGGACTGGCCGGGAGTGGCCTGGAGTGTGAGTGTGGGCTGGCCGGGAGTGGCCTGGAGTGTGTGTGTGGGCTTGCCGGGAGTGGCCTGGAGTGTGTGTGTGGGCTGGCCGGGAGTGGCCTGGCCTGGAGTGTGTGTGGGCTGGCCGGGAGTGGCCTGGCCTGGAGTGTGTGTGGGCTGGCCGGGAGTACCCTGGTCTGGAGAGTGTGTGTGGGCTGGCCGGGAGTGGTCTGGTGTGTGTGTGGGCTGGCCGGGAGTGGCCTGGAGTGTGTGTGTGGGCTGGCCGGGAGTGGCCTGGAGTGTGTGTGTGGGCTGGCCGGGAGTGGCCTGGAGTGTGTGTGTGGGCTGGCCGGGAATGGCCTGGAGTGTGTGTGGGCTGGCCGGGAGTGGCCTGGAGTGTGTGTGTGGGCTGGCCGGGAGTGGCCGGGAGTGTGTGTGTGGGCTGGCCGTGAGTGGCCTGGCCTGGAGCGTGTGTGTGGGCTGGCCGGGAGTGGCCTGGAGTGTGAGTGTGGACTGGCCGGGAGTGGCCTGGAGTGTGAGTGTGGGCTGGCCGGGAGTGGCCTGGAGTGTGTGTGTGGGCTTGCCGGGAGTGGCCTGGAGTGTGTGTGTGGGCTGGCCGGGAGTGGCCTGGCCTGGAGTGTGTGTGGGCTGGCCGGGAGTGGCCTGGCCTGGAGTGTGTGTGGGCTGGCCGGGAGTACCCTGGTCTGGAG
Source organism: Scyliorhinus torazame (assembly GCF_047496885.1). NCBI lineage: Eukaryota > Metazoa > Chordata > Chondrichthyes > Carcharhiniformes > Scyliorhinidae > Scyliorhinus > Scyliorhinus torazame. Next base: position 56,205,677 of record NC_092711.1, read on the forward strand.
AGTGTGTGTGGGCTGGCCGGGAGTGGTCTGGTGTGTGTGTGGGCTGGCCGGGAGTGGCCTGGTGTGTGTGTGTGGGCTGGCCGGGAGTGGCCTGGAGTGTGTGTGTGGGCTGGCCGGGAGTGGCCTGGAGTGTGTGTGTGGGCTGGCCGGGAATGGCCTGGAGTGTGTGTGGGCTGGCCGGGATGGCCTGGAGTGTGTGTGTGGGCTGGCCGGGAGTGGCCGGGAGTGTGTGTGTGGGCTGGCCGTGAGTGGCCTGGCCTGGAGCGTGTGTGTGGGCTGGCCGAGAGTGGCCGGGAGTGTATGTGTGGGCTGGCCGGGAGTGGCCTGGAGTGTGTGTGGGCAGGACGGGAGTGGCCTGGCCTGGAGCGTGTGTGTGGGGTGGCCGGGAGTGGCCGGGAGTGTGTGTGTGGGCTGGCCGGGAGTGGCCTGGCCTGGACTGTGTGTGTGGGCTGGCCGGGAGTGGCCTGTAGTGTGTGTGTGGGCTGGCCGGGAGTGGCCTGGAGTGTGAGTGTGGACTGGCCGGGAGTGGCCTGGAGTGTGTGTGTGTGCTGGCCGGGAGAGGCCTGGAGTGTGAGTGTGGGCTGGCCGGGAGTGGCCTGGAGTGTGTGTGTGTGGGCTGGCCGGGAGTGGCCTCGTGTGTGTGTGTGTGGACTGGCCGGGAGTGACCTGGAGTGTGTGTGTGAGCTGGCCCGGAGTGGCCTGGAGTGTGTGTGTGGGCTGGCCAGGAGTGGCCTGGAGTGAGTGTGTGGGCTGACCGGGAGTGGCCTGGAGTGTGTGTGTGGGCTGGCCGGGAGTGGCCTGGAGTGTGTGTGTGGGCTGGTCGGGAATGGCCTGGAGTGTGTGTGTGGGCTGGCCAGGAGTGGCCTGGAGTGAGTGTGTGGGCTGACCGGGAGTGGCCTGGAGTGTGTGTGTTGGCTTGCCGAGAGTGGTCTGGAGTGTGAGTGTGTGGTGGCCGCGAGTGTCCTGGAGAGTGTGTGTGGGCTGGCCGGGAGTAGCCTGGTCTGGAGAGTGTGTGTGGGCTGGCCGGGAGTGGTCTGGTGTGTGTGTGGGCTGGCCGGGAGTGGCCTGGTCTGGAGTGTGTGTGTGGGCTGGCCGGGAGTAGCCTGGAATGTGTGTGTGGGCTGGCCGGGAGTGGCCTGGAGTGTGTGTGTGTGCTGGCCGGGAGAGGCCTGGAGTGTGAGTGTGGGCTGGCCGGGAGTGGCCTGGAGTGTGTGTGTGTGGGCTGGCCGGGAGTGGCCTCGTGTGTGTGTGTGTGGACTGGCCGGGAGTGACCTGGAGTGTGTGTGTGAGCTGGCCCGGAGTGGCCTGGAGTGTGTGTGTGGGCTGGCCAGGAGTGGCCTGGAGTGAGTGTGTGGGCTGACCGGGAGTGGCCTGGAGTGTGTGTGTGGGCTGGCCGGGAGTGGCCTGGAGTGTGTGTGTGGGCTGGTCGGGAATGGCCTGGAGTGTGTGTGTGGGCTGGCCAGGAGTGGCCTGGAGTGAGTGTGTGGGCTGACCGGGAGTGGCCTGGAGTGTGTGTGTTGGCTTGCCGAGAGTGGTCTGGAGTGTGAGTGTGTGGTGGCCGCGAGTGTCCTGGAGTGTGTGTGTGGGCTGACCGGGAGTGGCCGGGAGTGTGTGTGTTGGCTGGCCGGGAGTGGCCTGGAGTGTGTGTGTGGGCTGGCCGGGAGTGGCCTGGAGTGTGTGTGTGGACTGGCCGGGAGTGGCCTGGAGTGTGTGTGTGGGCTGACCGGGAGTGGCCGGGAGTGTGTGTGTTGGCTGGCCGGGAGTGGCCTGGAGTGTGTGTGTGGGCTGGCCGGGAGTGGCATGGAGTGTGTGTGAGGGCTGGCCGGCGGTGGCCTGGAGTGTGTGTGTGGGCTGGCCTGGAGTGGCCTGGAGTGTGTGTGTGGGCTGGCCGGGAGTGGCCTGGAGTGTGTGTGTGGGCTGGCCGGGAGTGGCCTGGAGTGTGTGTGTGGGCTGGCCGGGAGCGGCCGGGAGTGGCCTGGAGTGTGTGTGTGGGCTGGCCGGGAGTGGCCTGGAGTGTGTGTGTGGGCTGGCCGGGAGTGGCCTGGGGTGTGTGTGTGGGCTGGCCGGGAGTGGCCTGGAGTGTGTGTGTGGGCTGGCCGGGAGTGACCTGGAGTGTGTGTGTGGGCTGGCCGGGAGTGGCTTGGAGTGTGTGTGTGGGCTGGCCGGGAGTGGCCTGGAGTGTGTGTGTGGACTGGCCGGGAGTGTCCTGGAGTGTGTGTGTGGGCTGGCCGGCACTGGCTTGGAATGTGTGTGTGTGGACTGGCCTGGAGTGACCTGGGGTGTGTGTGTGGGCTGGCCGGGAGTGGCCTGGAGTGTGTGTGTGGGCCGGCCGGGAGTGGACGGGAGTGTTTGTGTGGGCTGGCCGGGAGTGGCCTGGAGTGTGTGTGTGGGCTGGCCGGGAGTGGCCTGGAGTATGTTTGTGGGCCGGCCGGGAGTGGACGGGAGTGTTTGTGTGGGCTGGCCGGGAGTGGCCCGGAGTGAGTGTGTGGGCTGGCCGGGAGTGGCCTGGAGTGTGTGTGTGAGCTGGCCGGGAGTGACCTGGAGTGTGTGTGTGGGCTGGCCGGGAGAGGCCTGGAGTGTGTGTGTGGGCTGGCCGGGAGTGTCCTGGAGTGTGTGTGTGGGCTGGCCGGGAGTGGCCTGGAGTGTGTGTGTGGGCTGGCCGGGAGTGGCCTGGAGTGTCTGTGTGGGCTGGCCGGGAGTGACCTGGAGTGTGTGTGTGGGCTGGCCGGGAGAGGCCTGGAGTGTGTGTGTGGGCTTACCGGGAGAGGCCTGGAGTGTGTGTGTGGGCTGGCCGGGAGTGGCCTGGAGTGTGTGTGTGGGCTGGCCGGGAGTGGCTTGGAGTGTGTGTGTGGGCTGGCCGGGAGTGACCTGGAGTGTGTGTGTGGGCTGGCCGGGAGTGGCTTGGAGTGTGTGTGTGGGCTGGCCGGGAGTGACCGGGAGTGTGTGTGTGGGCTGGCCGGAAGAGGCCTGGAGTGTGTGTGTGGGCTGGCCGGGAGTGGCTTGGAGTGTGTGTGTGGGCTGGCCGGGAGTGACCTGGAGTGTGTGTGTGGGCTGGCCGGGAGAGGCCTGGAGTGTGTGTGTTTTTTGCTGGCCGGGAGTGGCCTGGAGTGTGTGTGTGGGCTGGCCGGGAGTGGCCTGGAGTGTGTGTGTGGGCTGGCCACGAGTGTCCTGGAGTGTGTGTGTGGGCTGGCCGGGAGTGGCCTGGCCTGGAGTGTGTGTGTGGGCTGGCCGGGTGTAGCCTGGTCTGGAGTGTGTGTGGGCTGGCCGGGAGTGGCCTTGCCTGGAGTGTGTGTGTGGGCTGGCCGGGAGTGGCCTGGAGTGTGTGTGTGGGCTGGCCGGGAGTGGCCTGGAGTGTGTGTGTGGGCTGGCCGGGAGTGGACTGGAGTGTGTGTGTGGGCTTGCCGAGAGTGGTCTGGAGTGTGAGTGTGTGGTGGCCACGAGTGTCCTGGAGTGTGTGTGTGGGCTGGCCGGGAGTGGCCTGGAGTGTGTGTGTGGGCTGGCTGGGAGTGGCCTGGAGTGTGTGTGTGCGCTGGCTGGGAGTGGCCGCGAGTGTGTGTGGTCTGGCCGGGAGTGGCCTCGTGTGTGTGTATGGGCTGGCCGGGAGTGGCCTGGAGTGTGTGTGTGGGATGGCCGGGAGTGGCCTGGAGTGTGTGTGTGGGCTGGCCGGGAGTGGCCTGGAGTGTGAGTGTGGACTGGCCGGGAGTGGCCTGGAGTGTGTGTGTGGGCTGGCCGTGAGTGGCCTGGCCTGGAGCGTGTGTGTGGGCTGGCCGGGAGTGGCCTGGAGGGTGTGTGTGGGCTGGCCGGGAGTGGCCTGGAGTGTGTGTGTGGGCAGGCCGGGAGTGGTATGGAGTGTGTGTGTGGGGGCTGGCCGGGAGTGGCCGGGAGTGTGTGTGTGGGCTGGCCGGGAGTAGCCTGGAGTGTATGTGTGGGCTGGCCGGGAGTGGCCTGGAGTGTGTGTGTGGGCTGGCCGGGAGTGGCCTGGCCTGGAGTGTGTGTGTGGGCTGGCCGGGAGTGGCCTGGAGTGTGTGTGTGGGCTGGCCGGGAGTGGCCTGGAGTGTGTGTGTGGGCTGGCCGGGAGTGGCCTGGAGTGTGTGTGTGGGCTGGCCGGGAGTGGCCTGGAGTGTGTGTGTCGACTGGCCGGGAGTGGCCTGGAGTGTGTGTGTGGGCTGGCCGGGAGTGGCCTGGACTGTGTGTGTGGGCTGGCCGGGAGTGGCCTGGAGTGTGTGTGTGTGGGCTGGCCGGGAGAGGCCTGGAGTGTGAGTGTGGGCTGGCCGGGAGTGGCCTGGAGTGTGTGATTGGGATGGCCGGGAGTGGCCTGGAGTGTGTGTGTGGGCTGGCAGGGAGTGGCCTGGAGTGTGTGTGTGAGCTGGCCGGGAGTGGCCTGGAGTGTGTGTGTGGGCTGGCCGGGAGAGGCCTGGAGTGTGAGTGTGGGCTGGCCGGGAGTGGCCTGGAGTGTGTGATTGGGATGGCCGGGAGTGGCCTGGAGTGTGTGTGTGGCCTGGCCGGGAGTGGCCTCGTGTGTGTGTGTGGACTGGCCGGGAGTGACCTGGAGTGTGTGTGTGGGCTGGCCGGGAGTGGCCTGGAGTGTGTGTGTGGGCCGGCCGGGAGTGACCTGGAGTGTGTGTGTGGGCTGGCCAGGAGTGGCTTGGAAAGTGTGTGTGGGCTGGCCGGGAGTGGCCTGGCCTGGAGTGTGTGTGGGCTGGCCGGGAGTGGCCTGGCCTGGAGTGTGTGTGGGCTGGCCGGGAGTGGCCTGGCCTGGAGTGTGTGTGGGCTGGCCGGGAGTACCCTGGTCTGGAGAGTGTGTGTAGGCTGGCCGGGAGTGGTCTGGTGTGTGTGTGGGCTGGCCGGGAGTGGCCTGGAGTGTGTGTGTGGGCTGGCCGGGAGTGGCCTGGAGTGTGTGTGTGGGCTGGCCGGGAGTGGCCTGGAGTGTGTGTGTGGGCTGGCCGGGAATGGCCTGGAGTGTGTGTGGGCTGGCCAGGAGTGGCCTGGAGTGTGTGTGTGGGCTGGCCGGGAGTGGCCGGGAGTGTGTGTGTGGGCTGGCCGTGAGTGGCCTGGCCTGGAGCGTGTGTGTGGGCTGGCCGAGAGTGGCCGGGAGTGTGTGTGTGGGCTGGCCGGGAGTGGCCTGGAGTGTGTGTGTGGGCAGGACGGGAGTGGCCTGGCCTGGAGCGTGTGTGTGGGGTGGCCGGGAGTGGCCGGGAGTGTGTGTGTGGGCTGGCCGGGAGTGGCCTGGCCTGGACTGTGTGTGTGGGCTGGCCGGGAGTGGCCTGTAGTGTGTGTGTGGGCTGGCCGGGAGTGGCCTGGAGTGTGAGTGTGGACTGGCCGGGAGTGGCCTGGAGTGTGTGTGTGTGCTGGCCGGGAGAGGCCTGGAGTGTGAGTGTGGGCTGGCCGGGAGTGGCCTGGAGTGTGTGTGTGTGGGCTGGCCGGGAGTGGCCTCGTGTGTGTGTGTGGACTGGCCGGGAGTGACCTGGAGTGTGTGTGTGAGCTGGCCCGGAGTGGCCTGGAGTGTGTGTGTGGGCTGGCCAGGAGTGGCCTGGAGTGAGTGTGTGGGCTGACCGGGAGTGGCCTGGAGTGTGTGTGTGGGCTGGCCGGGAGTGGCCTGGAGTGTGTGTGTGGGCTGGTCGGGAATGGCCTGGAGTGTGTGTGTGGGCTGGCCAGGAGTGGCCTGGAGTGAGTGTGTGGGCTGACCGGGAGTGGCCTGGAGTGTGTGTGTTGGCTTGCCGAGAGTGGTCTGGAGTGTGAGTGTGTGGTGGCCGCGAGTGTCCTGGAGAGTGTGTGTGGGCTGGCCGGGAGTAGCCTGGTCTGGAGAGTGTGTGTGGGCTGGCCGGGAGTGGTCTGGTGTGTGTGTGGGCTGGCCGGGAGTTGCCTGGTCTGGAGTGTGTGTGTGGGCTGGCCGGGAGTGGCCTGGAATGTGTGTGTGGGCTGGCCGGGAGTGGCCTGGAATGTGTGTGTGGGCTGGCCGGGAGTGGCCTGGAGTGTGTGTGTGGACTGGCCGGGAGTGGCCTGGAGTGTGTGTGTGGACTGGCCGGCAGTGGCCTGGAGTGTGTGTGTGGACTGGCCGGGAGTGGCCTGGAGTGTGTGTGTGGGCTGGCCGGGAGTGGTCTGGTGTGTGTGTGGGCTGGCCGGAGTTGCCTGGAGTGTGTGTGTGGACTGGCCGGGAGTGGCCTGGAGTGTGTGTGTGGGCTGGCCGGGAGTGGTCTGGTGTGTGTGTGGGCTGGCCGGGAGTGGCCTGGAGTGTGAGTGTGGGCTGGCCGGGAGTGGCCTTGAGTTTGTGTGTGGGCTGGCCGGGAGTGGCCTGGAGTGTGTGTGTGTGCTGGCCGGGAGTGGCCTGGAGTGTGTGTGTGGGCTGGCCGGGAGTGGCCTGGAGAGTGTGTGTGGGCTGGCCGGGAGTGGCCTGGAGTGTGTGTGTGGGCTGGCCGGGAGTGGTCTGGTGTGTGTGTGGGCTGGCCGGGAGTGGCCTGGAGTGTGAGTGTGGGCTGGCCGGGAGTGGCCTTGAGTGTGTGTGTGGGCTGGCCGGGAGTGGCCTGGAGTGTGTGTGTGGGCTGGCCGGGAGTGGCCTGGAGTGTTTGTGTGGGCTGGCCGGGAGTGGCCTGGAGTGTGTGATTGGGATGGCCGGGAGTGGCCTGGAGTGTGTGTGTGGGCTGGCTGGGAGTGGCCTGGAGTGTGTGTGTGGGCTGGCCGGGAGTGGCCTGGAGTGTGTGTGTGGACTGGCCGGGATTGGCCTGGAGTGTGAGTGTGGACTGGCCGGGAGTGGCCTGGAGTGTGTGTGTGGGCTGGCCGGGAGTGGCCTGGAGTGTGTGTGTGGGCTGGCCGGGAGTGGCCTGGAGTGTGAGTGTGGACTGGCCGGGAGTGGCCTGGAGTGTGAGTGTGGGCTGGCCGGGAGTGGCCTGGAGTGTGTGTGTGGGCTTGCCGGGAGTGGCCTGGAGTGTGTGTGTGGGCTGGCCGGGAGTGGCCTGGCCTGGAGTGTGTGTGGGCTGGCCGGGAGTGGCCTGGCCTGGAGTGTGTGTGGGCTGGCCGGGAGTACCCTGGTCTGGAGAGTGTGTGTGGGCTGGCCGGGAGTGGTCTGGTGTGTGTGTGGGCTGGCCGGGAGTGGCCTGGAGTGTGTGTGTGGGCTGGCCGGGAGTGGCCTGGAGTGTGTGTGTGGGCTGGCCGGGAGTGGCCTGGAGTGTGTGTCTGGGCTGGCCGGGAATGGCCTGGAGTGTGTGTGGGCTGGCCGGGAGTGGCCTGGAGTGTGTGTGTGGGCTGGCCGGGAGTGGCCGGGAGTGTGTGTGTGGGCTGGCCGTGAGTGGCCTGGCCTGGAGCGTGTGTGTGGGCTGGCCGGGAGTGGCCTGGAGTGTGAGTGTGGACTGGCCGGGAGTGGCCTGGAGTGTGAGTGTGGGCTGGCCGGGAGTGGCCTGGAGTGTGTGTGTGGGCTTGCCGGGAGTGGCCTGGAGTGTGTTTGTGGGCTGGCCGGGAGTGGCCTGGCCTGGAGTGTGTGTGGGCTGGCCGGGAGTGGCCTGGCCTGGAGTGTGTGTGGGCTGGCCGGGAGTACCCTGGTCTGGAGAGTGTGTGTGGGCTGGCCGGGAGTGGTCTGGTGTGTGTGTGGGCTGGCCGGGAGTGGCCTGGAGTGTGTGTGTGGGCTGGCCGGGAGTGGCCTGGAGTGTGTGTGTGGGCTGGCCGGGAGTGGCCTGGAGTGTGTGTGTGGGCTGGCCGGGAATGGCCTGGAGTGTGTGTGGGCTGGCCGGGATGGCCTGGAGTGTGTGTGTGGGCTGGCCGGGAGTGGCCGGGAGTGTGTGTGTGGGCTGGCCGTGAGTGGCCTGGCCTGGAGCGTGTGTGTGGGCTGGCCGAGAGTGGCCGGGAGTGTGTGTGTGGGCTGGCCGGGAGTGGCCTGGAGTGTGTGTGGGCAGGACGGGAGTGGCCTGGCCTGGAGCGTGTGTGTGGGGTGGCCGGGAGTGGCCGGGAGTGTGTGTGTGGGCTGGCCGGGAGTGGCCTGGCCTGGACTGTGTGTGTGGGCTGGCCGGGAGTGGCCTGTAGTGTGTGTGTGGGCTGGCCGGGAGTGGCCTGGAGTGTGAGTGTGGACTGGCCGGGAGTGGCCTGGAGTGTGTGTGTGTGCTGGCCGGGAGAGGCCTGGAGTGTGAGTGTGGGCTGGCCGGGAGTGGCCTGGAGTGTGTGTGTGTGGGCTGGCCGGGAGTGGCCTCGTGTGTGTGTGTGTGGACTGGCCGGGAGTGACCTGGAGTGTGTGTGTGAGCTGGCCCGGAGTGGCCTGGAGTGTGTGTGTGGGCTGGCCAGGAGTGGCCTGGAGTGAGTGTGTGGGCTGACCGGGAGTGGCCTGGAGTGTGTGTGTGGGCTGGCCGGGAGTGGCCTGGAGTGTGTGTGTGGGCTGGTCGGGAATGGCCTGGAGTGTGTGTGTGGGCTGGCCAGGAGTGGCCTGGAGTGAGTGTGTGGGCTGACCGGGAGTGGCCTGGAGTGTGTGTGTTGGCTTGCCGAGAGTGGTCTGGAGTGTGAGTGTGTGGTGGCCGCGAGTGTCCTGGAGAGTGTGTGTGGGCTGGCCGGGAGTAGCCTGGTCTGGAGAGTGTGTGTGGGCTGGCCGGGAGTGGTCTGGTGTGTGTGTGGGCTGGCCGGGAGTGGCCTGGTCTGGAGTGTGTGTGTGGGCTGGCCGGGAGTGGCCTGGAATGTGTGTGTGGGCTGGCCGGGAGTGGCCTGGAATGTGTGTGTGGGCTGGCCAGGAGTGGCCTGGAGTGTGTGTGTGGACTGGCCGGGAGTGGCCTGGAGTGTGTGTGTGGACTGGCCGGGAGTGGCCTGGAGTGTGTGTGTGGGCTGGCCGGGAGTGGTCTGGTGTGTGTGTGGGCTGGCCGGGAGTGGCCTGGAGTGTGTGTGTGGACTGGCCGGGAGTGGCCTGGAGTGTGTGTGTGGGCTGGCCGGGAGTGGTCTGGTGTGTGTGTGGGCTGGCCGGGAGTGGCCTGGAGTGTGAGTGTGGGCTGGCCGGGAGTGGCCTTGAGTGTGTGTGTGGGCTGGCCGGGAGTGGCCTGGAGTGTGTGTGTGTGCTGGCCGGGAGTGGCCTGGAGTGTGTGTGTGGGCTGGCCGGGAGTGGCCTGGAGAGTGTGTGTGGGCTGGCCGGGAGTGGCCTGGAGTGTGTGTGTGGGCTGGCCGGGAGTGGTCTGGTGTGTGTGTGGGCTGGCCGGGAGTGGCCTGGAGTGTGAGTGTAGGCTGGCCGGGAGTGGCCTTGAGTGTGTGTGTGGGCTGGCCGGGAGTGGCCTGGAGTGTGTGTGTGGGCTGGCCGGGAGTGGCCTGGAGTGTTTGTGTGGGCTGGCCGGGAGTGGCCTGGAGTGTGTGATTGGGATGGCCGGGAGTGGCCTGGAGTGTGTGTGTGGGCTGGCTGGGAGTGGCCTGGAGTGTGTGTGTGGGCTGGCCGGGAGTGGCCTGGAGTGTGTGTGTGGACTGGCCGGGAGTGGCCTGGAGTGTGAGTGTGGACTGGCCGGGAGTGGCCTGGAGTGTGTGTGTGGGCTGGCCGGGAGTGGCCTGGAGTGTGTGTGTGGGCTGGCCGGGAGTGGCCTGGAGTGTGAGTGTGGACTGGCCGGGAGTGGCCTGGAGTGTGAGTGTGGGCTGGCCGGGAGTGGCCTGGAGTGTGTGTGTGGGCTTGCCGGAAGTGGCCTGGAGTGTGTGTGTGGGCTGGCCGGGAGTGGCCTGGAGTGTGTGTGTGGGCTGGCCGGGAGTGGCCTCGTGTGTGTGTGTGGGCTGGCCGGGAGTGGCCTGGGGTGTGTGTGTGTGGACTGGCCGGGAGTGGCCTGGAGTGTGTGTGTGGGCCGGCCGGGAGTGACCTGGAGTGTGTGTGTGGGCTGGCCGGGAGTGGCCTGGAGTGTGTGTGTGGGCTGGCCGGGAGTGGCCTGGAGTGTGTGTGTGGGCTGGCCGGGAGTGGCCTGGAGAGTGTGTGTGGGCTGGCCGGGAGTGGCCTGGAGTGTGTGTGTGGGCTGGCCGGGAGTGGTCTGGTGTGTGTGTGGGCTGGCCGGGAGTGGCCTGGAGTGTGAGTGTGGGCTGGCCGGGAGTGGCCTTGAGTGTGTGTGTGGGCTGGCCGGGAGTGGCCTGGAGTGTGTGTGTGGGCTGGCCGGGAGTGGCCTGGAGTGTTTGTGTGGGCTGGCCGGGAGTGGCCTGGAGTGTGTGATTGGGATGGCCGGGAGTGGCCTGGAGTGTGTGTGTGGGCTGGCTGGGAGTGGCCTGGAGTGTGTGTGTGGGCTGGCCGGGAGTGGCCTGGAGTGTGTGTGTGGACTGGCCGGGAGTGGCCTGGAGTGTGAGTGTGGACTGGCCGGGAGTGGCCTGGAGTGTGTGTGTGGGCTGGCCGGGAGTGGCCTGGAGTGTGTGTGTGGGCTGGCCGGGAGTGGCCTGGAGTGTGAGTGTGGACTGGCCGGGAGTGGCCTGGAGTGTGAGTGTGGGCTGGCCGGGAGTGGCCTGGAGTGTGTGTGTGGGCTTGCCGGGAGTGGCCTGGAGTGTGTGTGTGGGCTGGTCGGGAGTGGCCTGGCCTGGAGTGTGTGTGGGCTGGCCGGGAGTGGCCTGGCCTGGAGTGTGTGTGGGCTGGCCGGGAGTACCCTGGTCTGGAGAGTGTGTGTGGGCTGGCCGGGAGTGGTCTGGTGTGTGTGTGGGCTGGCCGGGAGTGGCCTGGAGTGTGTGTGTGGGCTGGCCGGGAGTGGCCTGGAGTGTGTGTGTGGGCTGGCCGGGAGTGGCCTGGAGTGTGTGTGTGGGCTGGCCGGGAATGGCCTGGAGTGTGTGTGGGCTGGCCGGGAGTGGCCTGGAGTGTGTGTGTGGGCTGGCCGGGAGTGGCCGGGAGTGTGTGTGTGGGCTGGCCGTGAGTGGCCTGGCCTGGAGCGTGTGTGTGGGCTGGCCGGGAGTGGCCTGGAGTGTGAGTGTGGACTGGCCGGGAGTGGCCTGGAGTGTGAGTGTGGGCTGGCCGGGAGTGGCCTGGAGTGTGTGTGTGGGCTTGCCGGGAGTGGCCTGGAGTGTGTGTGTGGGCTGGCCGGGAGTGGCCTGGCCTGGAGTGTGTGTGGGCTGGCCGGGAGTGGCCTGGCCTGGAGTGTGTGTGGGCTGGCCGGGAGTACCCTGGTCTGGAGAGTGTGTGTGGGCTGGCCGGGAGTGGTCTGGTGTGTGTGTGGGCTGGCCGGGAGTGGCCTGGAGTGTGTGTGTGGGCTGGCCGGGAGTGGCCTGGAGTGTGTGTGTGGGCTGGCCGGGAGTGGCCTGGAGTGTGTGTGTGGGCTGGCCGGGAATGGCCTGGAGTGTGTGTGGGCTGGCCGGGATGGCCTGGAGTGTGTGTGTGGGCTGGCCGGGAGTGGCCGGGAGTGTGTGTGTGGGCTGGCCGTGAGTGGCCTGGCCTGGAGCGTGTGTGTGGGCTGGCCGAGAGTGGCCGGGAGTGTGTGTGTGGGCTGGCCGGGAGTGGCCTGGAGTGTGTGTGTGGGCAGGACGGGAGTGGCCTGGCCTGGAGCGTGTGTGTGGGGTGGCCGGGAGTGGCCGGGAGTGTGTGTGTGGGCTGGCCGGGAGTGGCCTGGCCTGGACTGTGTGTGTTGGCTGGCCGGGAGTGGCCTGTAGTGTGTGTGTGGGCTGGCCGGGAGTGGACTGGAGTGTGAGTGTGGACTGGCCGGGAGTGGCCTGGAGTGTGTGTGTGTGCTGGCCGGGAGAGGCCTGGAGTGTGAGTGTGGACTGGCCGGGAGTGGCCTGGAGTGTGAGTGTGGACTGGCCGGGAGTGGCCTGGAGTGTGTGTGTGGGCTGGCCGGGAGTGGCCTGGAGTGTGTGTGTGGGCTGGCCGGGAGTGGCCTGGAGTGTGTGTGTGGGCTGGCCGGGAGTGGCCTGGAGTGTGAGTGTGGACTGGCCGGGAGTGGCCTGGAGTGTGAGTGTGGGCTGGCCGGGAGTGGCCTGGAGTGTGTGTGTGGGCTTGCCGGAAGTGGCCTGGAGTGTGTGTGTGGGCTGGCCGGGAGTGGCCTGGAGTGTGTGTGTGGGCTGGCCGGGAGTGGCCTCGTGTGTGTGTGTGGGCTGGCCGGGAGTGGCCTGGGGTGTGTGTGTGTGGACTGGCCGGGAGTGGCCTGGAGTGTGTGTGTGGGCCGGCCGGGAGTGACCTGGAGTGTGTGTGTGGGCTGGCCGGGAGTGGCCTGGAGTGTGTGTGTGGGCTGGCCGGGAGTGGCCTGGAGTGTGTGTGTGGGCTGGCCGGGAGTGGCCTGGAGAGTGTGTGTGGGCTGGCCGGGAGTGGCCTGGAGTGTGTGTGTGGGCTGGCCGGGAGTGGTCTGGTGTGTGTGTGGGCTGGCCGGGAGTGGCCTGGAGTGTGAGTGTGGGCTGGCCGGGAGTGGCCTTGAGTGTGTGTGTGGGCTGGCCGGGAGTGGCCTGGAGTGTGTGTGTGGGCTGGCCGGGAGTGGCCTGGAGTGTTTGTGTGGGCTGGCCGGGAGTGGCCTGGAGTGTGTGATTGGGATGGCCGGGAGTGGCCTGGAGTGTGTGTGTGGGCTGGCTGGGAGTGGCCTGGAGTGTGTGTGTGGGCTGGCCGGGAGTGGCCTGGAGTGTGTGTGTGGACTGGCCGGGAGTGGCCTGGAGTGTGAGTGTGGACTGGCCGGGAGTGGCCTGGAGTGTGTGTGTGGGCTGGCCGGGAGTGGCCTGGAGTGTGTGTGTGGGCTGGCCGGGAGTGGCCTGGAGTGTGAGTGTGGACTGGCCGGGAGTGGCCTGGAGTGTGAGTGTGGGCTGGCCGGGAGTGGCCTGGAGTGTGTGTGTGGGCTTGCCGGGAGTGGCCTGGAGTGTGTGTGTGGGCTGGTCGGGAGTGGCCTGGCCTGGAGTGTGTGTGGGCTGGCCGGGAGTGGCCTGGCCTGGAGTGTGTGTGGGCTGGCCGGGAGTACCCTGGTCTGGAGAGTGTGTGTGGGCTGGCCGGGAGTGGTCTGGTGTGTGTGTGGGCTGGCCGGGAGTGGCCTGGAGTGTGTGTGTGGGCTGGCCGGGAGTGGCCTGGAGTGTGTGTGTGGGCTGGCCGGGAGTGGCCTGGAGTGTGTGTGTGGGCTGGCCGGGAATGGCCTGGAGTGTGTGTGGGCTGGCCGGGAGTGGCCTGGAGTGTGTGTGTGGGCTGGCCGGGAGTGGCCGGGAGTGTGTGTGTGGGCTGGCCGTGAGTGGCCTGGCCTGGAGCGTGTGTGTGGGCTGGCCGGGAGTGGCCTGGAGTGTGAGTGTGGACTGGCCGGGAGTGGCCTGGAGTGTGAGTGTGGGCTGGCCGGGAGTGGCCTGGAGTGTGTGTGTGGGCTTGCCGGGAGTGGCCTGGAGTGTGTGTGTGGGCTGGCCGGGAGTGGCCTGGCCTGGAGTGTGTGTGGGCTGGCCGGGAGTGGCCTGGCCTGGAGTGTGTGTGGGCTGGCCGGGAGTACCCTGGTCTGGAGAGTGTGTGTGGGCTGGCCGGGAGTGGTCTGGTGTGTGTGTGGGCTGGCCGGGAGTGGCCTGGAGTGTGTGTGTGGGCTGGCCGGGAGTGGCCTGGAGTGTGTGTGTGGGCTGGCCGGGAGTGGCCTGGAGTGTGTGTGTGGGCTGGCCGGGAATGGCCTGGAGTGTGTGTGGGCTGGCCGGGATGGCCTGGAGTGTGTGTGTGGGCTGGCCGGGAGTGGCCGGGAGTGTGTGTGTGGGCTGGCCGTGAGTGGCCTGGCCTGGAGCGTGTGTGTGGGCTGGCCGAGAGTGGCCGGGAGTGTGTGTGTGGGCTGGCCGGGAGTGGCCTGGAGTGTGTGTGTGGGCAGGACGGGAGTGGCCTGGCCTGGAGCGTGTGTGTGGGGTGGCCGGGAGTGGCCGGGAGTGTGTGTGTGGGCTGGCCGGGAGTGGCCTGGCCTGGACTGTGTGTGTTGGCTGGCCGGGAGTGGCCTGTAGTGTGTGTGTGGGCTGGCCGGGAGTGGCCTGGAGTGTGAGTGTGGACTGGCCGGGAGTGGCCTGGAGTGTGTGTGTGTGCTGGCCGGGAGAGGCCTGGAGTGTGAGTGTGGGCTGGCCGGGAGTGGCCTGGAGTGTGTGTGTGGGCTGGCCGGGAGTGGCCTCGTGTGTGTGTGTGTGGACTGGCCGGGAGTGACCTGGAGTGTGTGTGTGAGCTGGCCCGGAGTGGCCTGGAGTGTGTGTGTGGGCTGGCCAGGAGTGGCCTGGAGTGAGTGTGTGGGCTGACCGGGAGTGGCCTGGAGTGTGTGTGTGGGCTGGCCGGGAGTGGCCTGGAGTGTGTGTGTGGGCTGGTCGGGAATGGCCTGGAGTGTGTGTGTGGGCTGGCCAGGAGTAGCCTGGAGTGAGTGTGTGGGCTGACCGGGAGTGGCCTGGAGTGTGTGTGTTGGCTTGCCGAGAGTGGTCTGGAGTGTGAGTGTGTGGTGGCCGCGAGTGTCCTGGAGAGTGTGTGTGGGCTGGCCGGGAGTAGCCTGGTCTGGAGAGTGTGTGTGGGCTGGCCGGGAGTGGTCTGGTGTGTGTGTGGGCTGGCCGGGAGTGGCCTGGTCTGGAGTGTGTGTGTGGGCTGGCCGGGAGTGGCCTGGAATGTGTGTGTGGGCTGGCCGGGAGTGGCCTGGAATGTGTGTGTGGGCTGGCCAGGAGTGGCCTGGAGTGTGTGTGTGGACTGGCCGGGAGTGGCCTGGAGTGTGTGTGTGGACTGGCCGGCAGTGGCCTGGAGTGTGTGTGTGGACTGGCCGGGAGTGGCCTGGAGTGTGTGTGTGGGCTGGCCGGGAGTGGTCTGGTGTGTGTGTGGGCTGGCCGGGAGTGGCCTGGAGTGTGTGTGTGGACTGGCCGGGAGTGGCCTGGAGTGTGTGTGTGGGCTGGCCGGGAGTGGTCTGGTGTGTGTGTGGGCTGGCCGGGAGTGGCCCGGAGTGTGAGTGTGGGCTGGCCGGGAGTGGCCTTGAGTGTGTGTGTGGGCTGGCCGGGAGTGGCCTGGAGTGTGTGTGTGTGCTGGCCGGGAGTGGCCTGGAGTGTGTGTGTGGGCTGGCCGGGAGTGGCCTGGAGAGTGTGTGTGGGCTGGCCGGGAGTGGCCTGGAGTGTGTGTGTGGGCTGGCCGGGAGTGGTCTGGTGTGTGTGTGGGCTGGCCGGGAGTGGCCTGGAGTGTGAGTGTGGGCTGGCCGGGAGTGGCCTTGAGTGTGTGTGTGGGCTGGCCGGGAGTGGCCTGGAGTGTGTGTGTGGGCTGGCCGGGAGTGGCCTGGAGTGTTTGTGTGGGCTGGCCGGGAGTGGCCTGGAGTGTGTGATTGGGATGGCCGGGAGTGGCCTGGAGTGTGTGTGTGGGCTGGCTGGGAGTGGCCTGGAGTGTGTGTGTGGGCTGGCCGGGAGTGGCCTGGAGTGTGTGTGTGGACTGGCCGGGAGTGGCCTGGAGTGTGAGTGTGGACTGGCCGGGAGTGGCCTGGAGTGTGTGTGTGGGCTGGCCGGGAGTGGCCTGGAGTGTGTGTGTGGGCTGGCCGGGAGTGGCCTGGAGTGTGAGTGTGGACTGGCCGGGAGTGGCCTGGAGTGTGAGTGTGGGCTGGCCGGGAGTGGCCTGGAGTGTGTGTGTGGGCTTGCCGGGAGTGGCCTGGAGTGTGTGTGTGGGCTGGCCGGAGTGGCCTGGAGTGTGTGTGTGGGCTGGCCGGGAGTGGCCTCGTGTGTGTGTGTGGGCTGGCCGGGAGTGGCCTGGGGTGTGTGTGTGTGGACTGGCCGGGAGTGGCCTGGAGTGTGTGTGTGGGCCGGCCGGGAGTGACCTGGAGTGTGTGTGTGGGCTGGCCGGGAGTGGCCTGGAGTGTGTGTGTGGGCTGGCCAGGAGCGGCCTGGAGTGAGTGTGTGGGCTGGCCGGGAGTGGCCTGGAGTGTGTGTGTGGGCTGGCCGGGAGTGGCCTGGAGTGTGTGTGTGGGCTGGCCGTGAGTGGCTTGGAAAGAGTGTGTGGGCTGGCCGGGAGTGGCCTGGCCTGGAGTGTGTGTGTGGGCTGGCCGGGAGTGGTCTGGCCTGGTGTGTGAGTGTGGGCTGGCCGGGAGTGGCCTGGAATGTGTGTGTGGGCTGACCGGGAGTGGCCTGGAGTGTGTGTGGGCTGGCCGTGAGTGGCCTGGAGTGTGTGTGTGGGCTGGCCGGGATTGGCCTGGAGCGTGTGTGTGGCCTGGCCGGGAGTGGCCTGGAGTGTGTGTGTGGGCTGGCCGGGAGTGGCCTGGAGCCTGTGTGTGGGCTGGCCGGGAGTGACCTGGAGTGTGTGTGTGGGCTGACCGGGAGTGGCCTGGAGTGTGCGTGTGGCCTGGCCGGGAGTGGCCTGGAGTGTGTGTGTGGGCTGGCCGGGAGTGGCCTGGAGCGTGTGTGTGGGCTGGCCGGGAGTGACCTGGAGTGTGTGTGTGGGCTGACCGGGAGTGGCCTGGAGTGTGCGTGTGGCCTGGCCGGGAGTGGCCTGGAGTGTGTGTGTGGGCTGGTCGGGAGTGGCCTGGAGTGTGTGTGTGGGCTGGCCAGGAATGGCCTGGAGTGAGTGTGTGGGCTGGCCGGGACTGGCTTGGAAAGAGTGTGTGGGCTGGCCGGGAGTGGCCTGGAGTGTGTGTGGGCTGGTCGGGAGTGGTCTGGTGTGTGTGTGGGCGGGCCGGGAGTGGCCTGGAGTGTGTGTGTGTGCTGGCCGGGAGTGGCCTGGAGTGTGTGTGTGGGCTGGCCGGGAGTGGCCTGGCCTGGAGCGTGTGTGTGGGCTGGCCGAGAGTGGCCGGGAGTGTGTGTGTGGGCTGGCCGGGAGGGGCCTGGAGTGTGTGTGTGGGCTGGCCGGGAGTGGCCTGGAGTTTGTGTGTGGGCTGGCCGGGGGTGGCCTGGCCTGGAGTGTGTGTGGGCTGGCCGGGAGTGGCCTGGAGTGTGTGTGGGCTGGCCGGGAGTGGCCTGGAGTGTGAGTGTGGGCTGGCCGGGAGTGGCCTGGAGTGTGAGTGTGGACTGGTCGGGAGGGGCCTGGAGTGTGTGTGTGGGCTGGCCGGGAGAGGCCTGGAGTGTGAGTGTGGGCTGGCCGGGAGTGGCCGGGAGTGTGTGATTGGGATGGCCGGGAGTGGCCTGGAGTGTGTGTGTGGGCTGGCCGGGAGTGGCCTCGTGTGTGTGTATGGGCTGGCCGGGAGTGGCCTGGAGTGTGTGTGTGGGATGGCCGGGAGTGGCCTGGAGTGTGTGTGTGGGCTGGCCGGGAGTGGCCTGGAGTGTGAGTGTGGACTGGCCGGGAGTGGCCTGGAGTGTGTGTGTGGGCTGGCCGTGAGTGGCCTGGCCTGGAGCGTGTGTGTGGGGTGGCCGGGAGTGGCCTGGAGGGTGTGTGTGGGCAGGCCGGGAGTGGCCTGGAGTGTGTGTGTGGGCAGGCCGGGAGTGGTATGGAGTGTGTGTGTGGGGGCTGGCCGGGAGTGGCCGGGAGTGTGTGTGTGGGCTGGCCGGGAGTAGCCTGGAGTGTATGTGTGGGCTGGCCGGGAGTGGCCTGGAGTGTGTGTGTGGGCTGGCCGGGAGTGGCCTGGCCTGGAGTGTGTGTGTGGGCTGGCCGGGAGTGGCCTGGAGTGTGTGTGTGGGCTGGCCGGGAGTGGCCTGGAGTGTGTGTGTGGGCTGGCCGGGAGTGGCCTGGAGTGTGTGTGTGGGCTGGCCGGGAGTGGCCTGGAGTGTGTGTGTCGACTGGCCGGGAGTGGCCTGGAGTGTGTGTGTGGGCTGGCCGGGAGTGGCCTGGACTGTGTGTGTGGGCTGGCCGGGAGTGGCCTGGAGTGTGTGTGTGTGGGCTGGCCGGGAGAGGCCTGGAGTGTGAGTGTGGGCTGGCCGGGAGTGGCCTGGAGTGTGTGATTGGGATGGCCGGGAGTGGCCTGGAGTGTGTGTGTGGGCTGGCAGGGAGTGGCCTGGAGTGTGTGTGTGAGCTGGCCGGGAATGGCCTGGAGTGTGTTTGTGGGCTGGCCGGGAGTGGCCTGGAGTGTGTGTGTGGGCCGGCCGGGAGTGACCTGGAGTGTGTGTGTGGGCTGGCCAGGAGAGGCCTGGAGTGTGTGATTGGGATGGCCGGGAGTGGCCTGGAGTGTGTGTGTGGGCTGGCCGGGAGTGGCCTCGTGTGTGTGTGTGGACTGGCCGGGAGTGACCTGGAGTGTGTGTGTGGGCTGGCCGGGAGTGGCCTGGAGTGTGTGTGTGGGCCGGCCGGGAGTGACCTGGAGTGTGTGTGTGGGCTGGCCAGGAGTGGCTTGGAAAGTGTGTGTGGGCTGGCCGGGAGTGGCCTGGCCTGGAGTGTGTGTGGGCTGGCCGGGAGTGGCCTGGCCTGGAGTGTGTGTGGGCTGGCCGGGAGTGGCCTGGCCTGGAGTGTGTGTGGGCTGGCCGGGAGTACCCTGGTCTGGAGAGTGTGTGTGGGCTGGCCGGGAGTGGTCTGGTGTGTGTGTGGGCTGGCCGAGAGTGGCCTGGAGTGTGTGTGTGGGCTGGCCGTGAGTGGCCTGGAGTGTGTGTGTGGGCTGGCCGGGAGTGGCCTGGAGTGTGTGTGTGGGCTGGCCGGGAATGGCCTGGAGTGTGTGTGGGCTGGCCGGGAGTGGCCTGGAGTGTGTGTGTGGGCTGGCCGGGAGTGGCCGGGAGTGTGTGTGTGGGCTGGCCGTGAGTGGCCTGGCCTGGAGCGTGTGTGTGGGCTGGCCGAGAGTGGCCGGGAGTGTGTGTGTGGGCTGGCCGGGAGTGGCCTCGTGTGTGTGTGTGGACTGGCCGGGAGTGACCTGGAGTGTGTGTGTGGGCTGGCCGGGAGTGGCCTGGAGTGTGTGTGTGGGCCGGCCGGGAGTGACCTGGAGTGTGTGTGTGAGCTGGCCCGGAGTGGCCTAGAGTGTGTGTGTGGGCTGGCCAGGAGTGGCCTGGAGTGAGTGTGTGGGCTGACCGGGAGTGGCCTGGCCTGGAGCGTGTGTGTGGGCTGGCCGAGAGTGGCCGGGAGTGTGTGTGTGGGCTGGCCGGGAGTGGCCTGGAGTGTGTGTGTGGGCAGGCCGTGAGTGGCCTGGCCTGGAGCGTGTGTGTGGGGTGGCCGGGAATGGCCTGGAGTGTGTGTGGGCTGGCCGGGAGTGACCTGGAGTGTGTGTGTGAGCTGGCCCGGAGTGGCCTGGAGTGTGTGTGTGGGCTGGCCAGGAGTGGCCTGGAGTGAGTGTGTGGGCTGACCGGGAGTGGCCTGGAGTTTGTGTGTGGGCTGGCCGGGAGTGGCCTGGAGTGTGTGTGTGGGCTGGTCGGGAATGGCCTGGAGTGTGTGTGTGGGCTGGCCAGGAGTGGCCTGGAGTGAGTGTGTGGGCTGACCGGGAGTGGCCTGGAGTGTGCGTGTTGGCTTGCCGAGAGTGGTCTGGAGTGTGAGTGTGTGGTGGCCGCGAGTGTCCTGGAGAGTGTGTGTGGGCTGGCCGGGACTAGCCTGGTCTGGAGAGTGTGTGTGGGCTGGCCGGGAGTGGTCTGGTGTGTGTGTGGGCTAGCCGGGAGTGGCCTGGTCTGGAGTGTGTGTGTGGGCTGGCCGGGAGTGGCCTGGAATGTGTGTGTGGGCTGGCCGGGAGTGGCCTGGAATGTGTGTGTGGGCTGGCCGGGAGTGGCATGGAGTGTGTGTGTGGACTGGCCGGGAGTGGCCTGGAGTGTGTGTGTGGACTGGCCGGGAGTGGCCTGGAGTGTGTGTGTGGACTGGCCGGGAGTGGCCTGGAGTGTGTGTGTGGGCTGGCCGGGAGTGTTCTGGTGTGTGTGTGGGCTGGCCGGGAGTGGCCTGGAGTGTGAGTGTGGGCTGGCCGGGAGTGGCCTTGAGTGTGTGTGTGGGCTGGCCGGGAGTGGCCTGGAGTGTGTGTGTGTGCTGGCCGGGAGTGGCCTGGAGTGTGTGTGTGGGCTGGCCGGGAGTGGCCTGGAGAGTGTGTGTGGGCTGGCCGGGAGTGGCCTGGAGTGTGTGTGTGGGCTGGCCGGGAGTGGTCTGGTGTGTGTGTGGGCTGGCCGGGAGTGGCCTGGAGTGTGAGTGTGGGCTGGCCGGGAGTGGCCTTGAGTGTGTGTGTGGGCTGGCCGGGAGTGGCCTGGAGTGTGTGTGTGGGCTGGCCGGGAGTGGCCTGGAGTGTTTGTGTGGGCTGGCCGGGAGTGGCCTGGAGTGTGTGATTGGGATGGCCGGGAGTGGCCTGGAGTGTGTGTGTGGGATGGCTGGGAGTGGCCTGGAGTGTGTGTGTGGGCTGGCCGGGAGTGGCCTGGAGTGTGTGTGTAGACTGGCCGGGAGTGGCCTGGAGTGTGAGTGTGGACTGGCCGGGAGTGGCCTGGAGTGTGTGTGTGGGCTGGCCGGGAGTGGCCTGGAGTGTGTGTGTGGGCTGGCCGGGAGTGGCCTGGAGTGTGAGTGTGGACAGGCCGGGAGTGGCCTGGAGTGTGAGTGTGGGCTGGCCGGGAGTGGCCTGGAGTGTGTGTGTGGGCTGCCCGGGAGTGGCCTGGAGTGTGTGTGTGGGCTGGCCGGGAGTGGCCTGGAGTGTGAGTGTGGGCTGGCCGGGAGTGGCCTTGAGTGTGTGTGTGGGCTGGCCGGGAGTTGCCTGGAGTGTGTGTGTGGGCTGGCCGGGAGTGGCCTGGAGTGTGAGTGTTGACTGGCCGGGAGTGGCCTGGAGTGTGTGTGTGGGCTGGCCGGGAGTAGCCTGGTCTGGAGAGTGTGTGTGGGCTGGCCGGGAGTAGCCTGGTCTGGAGAGTGTGTGTGGGCTGGCCGGGAGTGGTCTGGTGTGTGTGTGGGCTGGCCAGGAGTGGCCTGGAGTGTGTGTGTGGGCTGGCCGGGAGTGGCCTGGTCTGGAGTGTGTGTGTGGGCTGGCCGGGAGTGGCCTGGAATGTGTGTGTGGGCTGGCCAGGAGTGGCCTGGAATGTGTGTGTGGGCTGGCCGGGAGTGGCCTGGAGTGTGTGTGTGGACTGGCCGGGAGTGACCTGGAGTGTGTGTGTGGGCTGGCCGGGAGTGGCCTGGAGTGTGTGTGTGGGCTGGCCGGGAGTGGCCTGGAGAGTGTGTGTGGGCTGGCCGTGAGTGGCCTGGAGTGTGTGTGTGGGCTGGCCGGGAGTGGTCTGGTGTGTGTGTGGGCTGGCCGGGAGTGGCCTGGAGTGTGTGTGTGGGCTGGCCGGGAGTGGCCTGGAGTGTGTGTGTGGACTGGCCGGGAGTGGCCTGGAGTGTGAGTGTGGACTGGCCGGGAGTGGCCTGGAGTGTGTGTGGGCTGGCCGGGAGTGGCCTGGAGTGTGTGTGTGGGCTGGCCGGGAGTGGCCTGGAGTGTGAGTGTGGACTGGCCGGGAGTGGCCTGGAGTGTGTGTGTCGGCTGGCCAGGAGTTGCCTGGAGTGTGTGATTGGCATGGCCGGGAGTGGCCTGGAGCGTGTGTATGGGCTGGCCGGGAGTGGCCTGGTCTGGAGTGTGTGTGTGGACTGGCCGAGAGTGACCTGGAGTGTGTGTGTGGGCTGGCCGGGAGTGGCCTGGAGTGTGTGTGTGGGCTTGCCGGGAGTGGCCTGGAGTGTGAGTGTGGACTGGCCGGGAGTGTGTGTGTGGGCTGGCCAGGAGTTGCCTGGAGTGTGTGATTGGGATGGCCGGCAGTGGCCTGGAGTGTGTGTGTGGGCTGGCCGGGAGTGGCCTGGAGTGTGTGTATGGGCTGGGCGGGAGCGGCCCGGAGTGTGTGTGTGGGCTGGTCGGGAGTAGCCTGGAGTCTGTGTGTGGGCTGGCCTGGAGTGGCCTGGAGTGTGAGTGTGGACTGGCCGGGAGTGGCCTGGAGTGTGTGTGTCGGCTGGCCAGGAGTTGCCTGGAGTGTGTGATTGGGATGGCCGGGAGTGGCCTGGAGTGTGTGTGTGGGCTGGCCGGGAGTGGCCTGGAGTGTGTGATTGGAATGGCCGGGAGTGGCCTGGAGTGTGAGTGTGGGCTGGCCGGGAGTGGCCTGGAGTGTGTGATTGGGATGGCCGGGAGTGGCCTGGAGTGTGTGTGTGGGCTGGCCGGGAGTGGCCTCGTGTGTGTGTGTGGACTGGCCGGGAGTGACCTGGAGTGTGTGTGTGGGCTGGCCGGGAGTGGCCTGGAGTGTGTGTGTGGGCCGGCCGGGAGTGACCTGGAGTGTGTGTGTGGGCTGGCCAGGAGTGGCTTGGAAACTGTGTGTGGGCTGGCCGGGAGTAGCCTGGCCTGGAGTGTGTGTGGGCTGGCCGGGAGTACCCTTGTCTGGAGAATGTGTGTGGGCTGGCCGGGAGTGGTCTGGTGTGTGTGTGGGCTGGCCGGGAGTGGCCTGGAGTGTGTGTGTGGGCTGGCCGGGAGTGGCCTGGAGTGTGTGTGTGGGCTGGCCGGGAGTGGCCTGGAGTGTGTGTGTGGGCTGGCCGGGAATGGCCTGGAGTGTGTCTGGGCTGGCCGGGAGTGGCCTGGAGTGTGTGTGTGGGCTGGCCGTGAGTGGCCTGGCCTGGAGCGTGTGTGTGGGCTGGCCGAGAGTGGCCGGGAGTGTGTGTGTGGGCTGGCCGGGAGTGGCCTGGAGTGTGTGTGTGGGCAGGCCGGGAGTGGCATGGCCTGGAGCGTGTGTGTGGGGTGGCCGGGAGTGGCCGGGACTGTGTGTGTGGGCTGGCCGGGAGTGGCCTGGAGTGTGTGTGTGGGCTGGCCGGGAGTGGCCTGGCCTGGAGTGTGTGTGTGGGCTGGCCGGGAGTGGCCTGGAGTGTGTGTGTGGGCTGGCCGAGAGTGGCCTGGAGTGTGAGTGTGGACTGGCCGGGAGTGGCCTGGAGTGTGTGTGTGTGCTGGCCGGGAGAGGCCTGGAGTGTGAGTGTGGGCTGGCCGGGAGTGGCCTGGAGTGTGTGATTGGGATGGCCGGGAGTGGCCTGGAGTGTGTGTGTGTGGGCTGGCCGGGAGTGGCCTCGTGTGTGTGTGTGGGCTGGCCGGGTGTGGCCTGGAGTGTGTGTGTGTGGACTGGCCGGGAGTGACCTGGAGTGTGTGTGTGAGCTGGCCCGGAGTGGCCTGGAGTGTGTGTGTGGGCTGGCCAGGAGTGGCCTGGAGTGAGTGTGTGGGCTGGCCGGGAGTGGCCTGGAGTGTGTGTATGGGCTGACCGGGAGTGGCCTGGAGTGTGTGTGTGGGCTGGCCCGGAGTGGCCTGGAGTGTGTGTATGGGCTGACCGGGAGTGGCCTGGAGTGTGTGTGTGGGCTGGCCGGGAGTGGCCTGGAGTGTGTGTGTGGGCTGGTCGGGAATGGCCTGGAGTGTGTGTGTGGGCTGGCCAGGAGTGGCCTGGAGTGAGTGTGTGGGCTGACCGGGAGTGGCCTGGAGTGTGTGTGTTGGCTTGCCGAGAGTGGTCTGGAGTGTGAGTGTGTGGTGGCCGCGAGTGTCCTGGAGTGTGTGTGTGGACCGGCCGGGAGTGGTCTGGTGTGTGTGTGGGCTGGCCGGGAGTGGCCTGGTCTGGAGTGTGTGTGTGGGCTGGCCGGGAGTAGCCTGGTCTGGAGAGTGTGTGTGGGCTGGCCGGGAGTGGTCTGGTGTGTGTGTGGGCTGGCCGGGAGTGGCCTGGTCTGGAGTGTGTGTGTGGGCTGGCCGGGAGTGGCCTGGAATGTGTGTGTGGGCTGGCCGGGAGTGGCCTGGAGTGTGTGTGTGGACTGGCCGGGTGTGGCCTGGAGTGTGTGTGTGGACTGGCCGGGAGTGACCTGGAGTGTGTGTGTGGACTGGCCGGGAGTGGCCTGGCCTGGAGAGTGTGTGTGGGCTGGCCGGGAGTGGCCTGGAGTGTGTGTGTGGGCTGGCCGGGAGTGGTCTGGTGTGTGTGTGGGCTGGCCGGGAGTGGCCTGGAGTGTGAGTGTGGGCTGGCCGGGAGTGTCTTGAGTGTGTGTGTGGGCTGGCCGGGAGTGGCCTGGAGTGTGTGTGTGTGCTGGCCGGGAGTGGCCTGGAGTGTGTGATTGGGATGGCCGGGAGTGGCCTGGAGTGTGTGTGTGGGCTGGCCGGGAGTGGCCTGGAGTGTGTGTGTGGGCTGGCCGGGAGTGGCCTGGAGTGTGAGTGTGGACTGGCCGGGAGTGGCCTGGAGTGTGAGTTTGGACTGGCCGGGAGTGGCCTGGAGTGTGTGATTGGGATGGCCGGGAGTGGCCTGGAGTGTGTGTGTGGGCTGGCCGGGAGTGGCCTGGAGTGTGTGATTGGGTTGGCCGGGAGTGGCCTGGAGTGTGTGTGTGGGCTGGCTGGGAGTCGCATGGAGTGTGTGTGTGGGCTGGCCGGGAGTGGCCTGGAGTGTGTGTGTGGCCTGGCCGGGAGTGGCCTGGAGTGTGAGTGTGGACTGGCCGGGAGTGGCCTGGAGTGTGTGTGTGGGCTGGCCGGGAGTGGCCTGGAGTGTGTGTGTGGGCTGGCCGGGAGTGGCCTGGAGTGTGAGTGTGGACTGGCCGGGAGTGGCCTGGAGTGTGTGTGTCGGCTGGCCAGGAGTTGCCTGGAGTGTGTGATTGGGATGGCCGGGAGTGGCCTGGAGTGTGTGTGTGGGCTGGCCGGGAGTGGCCTGGAGTGTGTGATTGGCATGGCCGGGAGTGGCCTGGAGTGTGTGTATGGGCTGGCCGGGAGTGGCCTGGTCTGGAGTGTGTGTGTGGACTGGCCGGGAGTGACCTGGAGTGTGTGTGTGGGCTGGCCGGGAGTGGCCTGGAGTGTGTGTGTGGGCTGGCCGGGAGTGGCCTGGAGTGTGAGTGTGGACTGGCCGGGAGTGTGTGTGTGGGCTGGCCAGGAGTTGCCTGGAGTGTGTGATTGGGATGGCCGGCAGTGGCCTGGAGTGTGTGTGTGGGCTGGCCGGGAGTGGCCTGGAGTGTGTGTATGGGCTGGGCGGGAGCGGCCCGGAGTGTGTGTGTGGGCTGGTCGGGAGTAGCCTGGAGTCTGTGTGTGGGCTGGCCTGGAGTGGCCTGGAGTGTGAGTGTGGGCTGGCCGGGAGTGGCCGGGAGTGTGTGTGTGGGCTGGCCGGGAGAGGCCTGGCCTGGAGCGTGTGTGTGGGCTGGCCGAGACTGGCCGGGAGTGTGTGTGTGGGCTGGCCGGGAGTGGCCTGGAGTGTGTGTGTGGGCTGGCCGGGAGTGGCCTGGAGTGTGTGTGTGGGCAGGCCGGGAGTGGCCTGGAGTGTGTGTGTGGTGGCTGGCCGGGAGTGGCCGGGAGTGTGTGTGTGGGCTGGCCGGGAGTGGCCTGGAGTGTATGTGTGGGCTGGCCGGGAGTGGCCTGGAGTGTGTGTGTGGGCTGGCCGGGAGTGGCCTGGCCTGGAGTGTGTGTGTGGGCTGGCCGGGAGTGGCCTGGAGTGTGTGTGTGGGCTGGCCGGGAGTGGCCTCGAGTGTGAGTGTGTACTGGCCTGGAGTGTGTGTGTGGGCTGGCCGGGAGTGGCCTGGACTGTGTGTGTGGGCTGGCCGGGAGTGGCCTGGAGTGTGTGTGTGTGCTGGCCGGGAGAGGCCTGGAGTGTGAGTATGGGCTTGCCGGGAGTGGCCTGGAGTGTGTGATTGGGATGGCCGGGAGTGGCCTGGAGTGTGTGTGTGGGCTGGCCGGGAGTGGCCTCGGGTGTGTGTGTGGGCTGGCCGGGAGTGGCCTGGGGTGTGTGTGTGTGGACTGGCCGGGAGTGACCAGGAGTGTCTGTGTGGGCTGGCCGGGAGTGGCCTGGAGTGTGTGTGTGGGCCGGCCGGGAGTGACCTGGAGTGTGTGTGTGGGCTGGCCAGGAGTGGCTTGGAAAGTGTGTGTGGGCTGGCCGGGAGTGGCCTGGCCTGGAGTGTGTGTGGGCTGGCCGGGAGTGGTCTGGTGTGTGTGTGGGCTGGCCGGGAGTGGCCTGGAGTGTGTGTGTGGGCTGGCCGGGAGTGGCCGGGAGTGTGTGTGTGGGCTGGCCGGGAGTGGCCGGGAGTGTGTGTGTGGGCTGGCCGTGAGTGGCCTGGAGTGTGTGTGTGGGCTGGCCGGGAGTGGTCTGGTGTGTGTGTGGGCTGGCCGGGAGTGGCCTGGAGTGTGTGTGTGGGCTGGCCGGGAGTGGCCGGGAGTGTGTGCGTGGGCTGGCCGGGAGTGGCCTGGAGCGTGTGTGTGGGCTGGCCGAGAGTGGCCGGGAGTGTGTGTGTGGGCTGGCCGGGAGTGGCCTGGAGTGTGTGTGTGGGCAGACCGGGAGTGGCCTGGCCTGGAGTGTGTGTGTGGGCTGGCCGGGAGTGGCCTGGAGTGTGAGAGTGGACTGGCCGGGAGTGGCCTGGAGTGTGTGTGTGGGCTGGCCGGGAGAGGCCTGGAGTGTGAGTGTGGGCTGGCCGGGAGTGGCCTGGAGTGTGTGATTGGGATGGCCGGGAGTGGCCTGGAGTGTGTGTGTGGGCTGGCCGGGAGTGGCCTCGTGTGTGTGTGTGGGCTGGCCGGGAGTGGCCTGGAGTGTGTGTGTGTGGACTGGCCGGGAGTGACCTGGAGTGTGTGTGTGGGCTGGCCGGGAGTGGCCTGGAGTGTGTGTGTTGTCCGGCCGGGAGTGGCCTGGAGTGTGTGTGTGAGCTGGCCCGGAGTGGCCTGGAGTGTGTGTGTTTGGCTGGCCAGGAGTGGCCTGGAGTGAGTGTGTGGGCTGGCCGGGAGTGGCCTGGAGTTTGTGTGTGGGCTGGTCGGGAATGGCCTGGAGTGAGTGGGTGGGCTGACCGGGAGTGGCCTGGAGTGTGTGTGTTGGCTGGCCGGGAGTGGTCTGGCCTGGAGTGTGTGTGGGCTGGCCGGGAGTAGACTCGTCTGGAGAGTGTGTGTGGGCTGGCCGGGAGTGGCCTGGAATGTGTGTGTGGGCTGGCCGGGAGTGGCCTGGAGTGTGTGTGTGAGCTGGCCGGGAGTGGCCTGGAGTGTGTGAGTGGGCTGGCCAGGAGTGGCCTGGCCAGGAGTGTGTGTGGGCTGGCCGGGAGTAGACTGGTCTGGAGAGTGTGTGTGGGCCGGGAGTGGTCTGGTGTGTGTGTGGGGGCTGGCCGGGAGTGGCCTGGAGTGTGTGTGTGGGCTGGCCGGGAGTGGCCTGGAATGTGTGTGTGGGCTGGCCGGGAGTGGCCTGGAATGTGTGTGTGGGCTGGCCGGGAGTGGCCTGGAGTGTGTGTGTGGACTGGCCGGGAGTGCCCTGGAGTGTGTGTGTGGACTGGCCGGGAGTGACCTGGAGTGTGTGTGTGGACTGGCCGGGAGTGGCCTGGCCTGGAGAGTGTGTGTGGGCTGGCCGGGAGTGGCCTGGAGTGTGTGTGTGGGCTGGCCGGGAGTGGTCTGGTGTGTGTGTGGGCTGGCCGGGAGTGGCCTGGAGTGTGTGTGTGGGCTGGCCGGGAGTGGCCTGGAGTGTGTGTGTGGGCTGGCCGGGAGTGGCCTGGAGTGTGAGTGTGGGCTGGCCGGGTGTGGCCTTGACTGGTGTGTGTGTGGGATGGCCGGGAGTGGCCTTGAGTGTGTGTGTGGGCTGGCCGGGAGTGGCCTGGAGTGTGTGTGTGTGCTGGCCGGGAGTGGCCTGGAGTGTGAGTGTGGACTGGCCGGGAGTGGCCTGGAGTGTGAGTGTGGACTGGCCTGGAGTGTGTGATTGGGATGGCCGGGAGTGGCCTGGAGTGTGTGTGTGGGCTGGCCGGGAGTGGCCTGGAGTGTGTGATTGGGATGGCCGGGAGTGGCCTGGAGTGTGTGTGGGCTGGCTGGGAGTCGCCTGGAGTGTGTGTGTGGGCTGGCCGGGAGTGGCCTGGAGTGTGTGTGTGGCCTGGCCGGGAGTGGCCTGGAGTGTGAGTGTGGACTGGCCGGGAGTGGCCTGGAGTGTGTGTGGGGGCTGGCCGGGAGTGGCCTGGAGTGTGTGTGTGGGCTGGCCGGGAGTGGCCTGGAGTGTGAGTGTGGACTGGCCGGGAGTGGCCTGGAGTGTGTGTGTCGGCTGGCCAGGAGTTGCCTGGAGTGAGTGATTGTGATGGCCGGGAGTGGCCTGGAGTGTGTGTGTGGGCTGGCCGGGAGTGGCCTGGAGTGTGTGATTGGCATGGCCGGGAGTGGCCTGGAGTGTGTGTATGGGCTGGCCGGGAGTGGCCTGGTCTGGAGTGTGTGTGTGGACTGGCCGGGAGTGACCTGGAGTGTGTGTGTGGGCTGGCCGGGAGTGGCCTGGAGTGTGTGTGTGGGCTGGCCGGGAGTGGCCTGGAGTGTGAGTGTGGACTGGCCGGGAGTGTGTGTGTGGGCTGGCCAGGAGTTGCCTGGAGTGTGTTATTGGGATGGCCGGCAGTGGCCTGGAGTGTGTGTGTGGGCTGGCCGGGAGTGGCCTGGAGTGTGTGTATGGGCTGGGCGGGAGCGGCCCGGAGTGTGTGTGTGGGCTGGTCGGGAGTAGCCTGGAGTCTGTGTGTGGGCTGGCCTGGAGTGGCCTGGAGTGTGAGTGTGGGCTGGCCGGGAGTGGCCGGGAGTGTGTGTGTGGGCTGGCCGGGAGTGGCCTGGCCTGGAGCGTGTGTGTGGGCTGGCCGAGAGTGGCCGGGAGTGTGTGTGTGGGCTGGCCGGGAGTGGCCTGGAGTGTGTGTGTGGGCTGGCCGGGAGTGGCCTGGAGTGTGTGTGTGGGCAGGCCGGGAGTGGCCTGGAGTGTGTGTGTGGGGGCTGGCCGGGAGTGGCCGGGAGTGTGTGTGTGGGCTGGCCGGGAGTGGCCTGGAGTGTATGTGTGGGCTGGCCGGGAGTGGCCTGGAGTGTGTGTGTGGGCTGGCCGGGAGTGGCCTGGCCTGGAGTGTGTGTGTGGGCTGGCCGGGAGTGGCCTGGAGTGTGTGTGTGGGCTGGCCGGGAGTGGCCTCGAGTGTGAGTGTGTACTGGCCTGGAGTGTGTGTGTGGGCTGGCCGGGAGTGGCCTGGACTGTGTGTGTGGGCTGGCCGGGAGTGGCCTGGAGTGTGTGTGTGTGCTGGCCGGGAGAGGCCTGGAGTGTGAGTATGGGCTGGCCGGGAGTGGCCTGGAGTGTGTGATTGGGATGGCCGGGAGTGGCCTGGAGTGTGTGTGTGGGCTGGCCGGGAGTGGCCTCGGGTGTGTGTGTGGGCTGGCCGGGAGTGGCCTGGGGTGTGTGTGTGTGGACTGGCCGGGAGTGACCAGGAGTGTCTGTGTGGGCTGGCCGGGAGTGGCCTGGAGTGTGTGTGTGGGCCGGCCGGGAGTGACCTGGAGTGTGTGTGTGGGCTGGCCAGGAGTGGCTTGGAAAGTGTGTGTGTGCTGGCCGGGAGTGGCCTGGCCTGGAGTGTGTGTCGGCTGGCCGCGAGTGGTCTGGTGTGTGTGTGGGCTGGCCGGGAGTGGCCTGGAGTGTGTGTGTGGGCTGGCCGGGAGTGGCCGGGAGTGTGTGTGTGGGCTGGCCGGGAGTGGCCGGGAGTGTGTGTGTGGGCTGGCCGTGAGTGGCCTGGAGTGTGTGTGTGGGCTGGCCGGGAGTGGTCTGGTGTGTGTGTGGGCTGGCCGGGAGTGGCCTGGAGTGTGTGTGTGGGCTGGCCGGGAGTGGCCGGGAGTGTGTGCGTGGGCTGGCCGGGAGTGGCCTGGAGCGTGTGTGTGGGCTGGCCGAGAGTGGCCGGCAGTGTGTGTGTGGGCTGGCCGGGAGTGGCCTGGAGTGTGTGTGTGGGCAGGCCGGGAGTGGCCTGGCCTGGAGCGTGTGTGTGGGGTGGCCGGGAGTGGCCGGGAGTGTGTGTGTGGGCTGGCCGGGAGTGGCCTGGAGTGTGTGTGTGGGCTGGCCGGGAGTGGCCTGGAGTGTGAGAGTGGACTGGCCGGGAGTGGCCTGGAGTGTGTGTGTGGGCTGGCCGGGAGTGGCCTGGAGTGTGTGTGTGGGCAGGCCGGGAGTGGCCTGGAGTGTGTGTGTGGGGGCTGGCCGGGAGTGGCCGGGAGTGTGTGTGTGGGCTGGCCGGGAGTGGCCTGGAGTGTATGTGTGGGCTGGCCGGGAGTGGCCTGGAGTGTGTGTGTGGGCTGGCCGGGAGTGGCCTGGCCTGGAGTGTGTGTGTGGGCTGGCCGGGAGTGGCCTGGAGTGTGTGTGTGGGCTGGCCGGGAGTGGCCTCGAGTGTGAGTGTGTACTGGCCTGGAGTGTGTGTGTGGGCTGGCCGGGAGTGGCCTGGACTGTGTGTGTGGGCTGGCCGGGAGTGGCCTGGAGTGTGTTTGTGTGCTGGCCGGGAGAGGCCTGGAGTGTGAGTATGGGCTGGCCGGGAGTGGCCTGGAGTGTGTGATTGGGATGGCCGGGAGTGGCCTGGAGTGTGTGTGTGGGCTGGCCGGGAGTGGCCTCGGGTGTGTGTGTGGGCTGGCCGGGAGTGGCCTGGGGTGTGTGTGTGTGGACTGGCCGGGAGTGACCAGGAGTGTCTGTGTGGGCTGGCCGGGAGTGGCCTGGAGTGTGTGTGTGGGCCGGCCGGGAGTGACCTGGAGTGTGTGTGTGGGCTGGCCAGGAGTGGCTTGGAAAGTGTGTGTGGGCTGGCCGGGAGTGGCCTGGCCTGGAGTGTGTGTGGGCTGGCCGGGAGTGGTCTGGTGTGTGTGTGGGCTGGCCGGGAGTGGCCTGGAGTGTGTGTGTGGGCTGGCCGGGAGTGGCCGGGAGTGTGTGTGTGGGCTGGCCGGGAGTGGCCGGGAGTGTGTGTGTGGGCTGGCCGTGAGTGGCCTGGAGTGTGTGTGTGGGCTGGCCGGGAGTGGTCTGGTGTGTGTGTGGGCTGGCCGGGAGTGGCCTGGAGTGTGTGTGTGGGCTGGCCGGGAGTGGCCGGGAGTGTGTGCGTGGGCTGGCCGGGAGTGGCCTGGAGCGTGTGTGTGGGCTGGCCGAGAGTGGCCGGGAGTGTGTGTGTGGGCTGGCCGGGAGTGGCCTGGAGTGTGTGTGTGGGCAGGCCGGGAGTGGCCTGGCCTGGAGCGTGTGTGTGGGGTGGCCGGGAGTGGCCGGGAGTGTGTGTGTGGGCTGGCCGGGAGTGGCCTGGAGTGTGTGTGTGGGCTGGCCGGGAGTGGCCTGGAGTGTGAGAGTGGACTGGCCGGGAGTGGCCTGGAGTGTGTGTGTGGGCTGGCCGGGAGAGGCCTGGAGTGTGAGTGTGGGCTGGCCGGGAGTGGCCTGGAGTGTGTGATTGGGATGGCCGGGAGTGGCCTGGAGTGTGTGTGTGGGCTGGCCGGGAGTGGCCTCGTGTGTGTGTGTGGGCTGGCCGGGAGTGGCCTGGAGTGTGTGAGTGTGGACTGGCCGGGAGTGACCTGGAGTGTGTGTGTGGGCTGGCCGGGAGTGGCCTGGAGTGTGTGTGTTGTCCGGCCGGGAGTGGCCTGGAGTGTGTGTGTGAGCTGGCCCGGAGTGGCCTGGAGTGTGTGTGTTTGGCTGGCCAGGAGTGGCCTGGAGTGAGTGTGTGGGCTGGCCGGGAGTGGCCTGGAGTTTGTGTGTGGGCTGGTCGGGAATGGCCTGGAGTGAGTGGGTGGGCTGACCGGGAGTGGCCTGGAGTGTGTGTGTTGGCTGGCCGGGAGTGGTCTGGCCTGGAGTGTGTGTGGGCTGGCCGGGAGTAGACTCGTCTGGAGAGTGTGTGTGGGCTGGCCGGGAGTGGCCTGGAATGTGTGTGTGGGCTGGCCGGGAGTGGCCTGGAGTGTGTGTGTGGGCTGGCCGGGAGTGGCCTGGAGTGTGTGAGTGGGCTGGCCAGGAGTGGCCTGGCCTGGAGTGTGTGTGGGCTGGCCGGGAGTAGACTGGTCTGGAGAGTGTGTGTGGGCCGGGAGTGGTCTGGTGTGTGTGTGTGGGCTGGCCGGGAGTGGCCTGGAGTGTGTGTGTGGGCTGGCCGGGAGTGGCCTGGAATGTGTGTGTGGGCTGGCCGGGAGTGGCCTGGAATGTGTGTGTGGGCTGGCCGGGAGTGGCCTGGAGTGTGTGTGTGGACTGGCCGGGAGTGGCATGGAGTGTGTGTGTGGACTGGCCGGGAGTGACCTGGAGTGTGTGTGTGGACTGGCCGGGAGTGGCCTGGCCTGGAGAGTGTGTGTGGGCTGGCCGGGAGTGGCCTGGAGTGTGTGTGTGGGCTGGCCGGGAGTGGTCTGGTGTGTGTGTGGGCTGGCCGGGAGTGGCCTGGAGTGTGTGTGTGGTCTGGCCGGGAGTGGACTGGAGTGTGTGTGTGGGCTGGCCGGGAGTGGCCTGGAGTGTGAGTGTGGGCTGGCCGGGTGTGGCCTTGACTGGTGTGTGTGTGGGATGGCCGGGAGTGGCCTTGAGTGTGTGTGTGGGCTGGCCGGGAGTGGCCTGGAGTGTGTGTGTGTGCTGGCCGGGAGTGGCCTGGAGTGTGAGTGTGGACTGGCCGGGAGTGGCCTGGAGTGTGAGTGTGGACTGGCCGGGAGTGGCCTGGAGTGTGTGATTGGGATGGCCGGGAGTGGCCTGGAGTGTGTGTTTGGGCTGGCCGGGAGTGGCCTGGAGTGTGTGATTGGGATGGCCGGGAGTGGCCTGGAGTGTGTGTGTGGGCTGGCTGGGAGTCGCCTGGAGTGTGTGTGTGGGCTGGCCGGGAGTGGCCTGGAGTGTGTGTGTGGCCTGGCCGGGAGTGGCCTGGAGTGTGAGTGTGGACTGGCCGGGAGTGGCCTGGAGTGTGTGTGGGGGCTGGCCGGGAGTTGCCTGGAGTGTGTGTGTGGGCTGGCCGGGAGTGGCCTGGAGTGTGAGTGTGGACTGGCCGGGAGTGGCCTGGAGTGTGTGTGTCGGCTGGCCAGGAGTTGCCTGGAGTGTGTGATTGGGATGGCCGGGAGTGGCCTGGAGTGTGTGTGTGGACTGGCCGGGAGTGGCCTGGAGTGTGTGATTGGCATGGCCGGGAGTGGCCTGGAGTGTGTGTATGGGCTGGCCGGGAGTGGCCTGATCTGGAGTGTGTGTGTGGACTGGCCGGGAGTGACCTGGAGTGTGTGTGTGGGCTGGCCGGGAGTGGCCTGGAGTGTGTGTGTGGGCTGGCCGGGAGTGGCCTGGAGTGTGAGTGTGGACTGGCCCGGAGTGTGTGTGTGGGCTGGCCAGGAGTTGCCTGGAGTGTGTGATTGGGATGGCCGGCAGTGGCCTGGAGTGTGTGTGTGGGCTGGCCGGGAGTGGCCTGGAGTGTGTGTATGGGCTGGGCGGGAGCGGCCCGGAGTGTGTGTGTGGGCTGGTCGGGAGTAGCCTGGAGTCTGTGTGTGGGCTGGCCTGGAGTGGCCTGGAGTGTGAGTGTGGGCTGGCCGGGAGTGGCCGGGAGTGTGTGTGTGGGCTGGCCGGGAGTGGCCTGGCCTGGAGCGTGTGTGTGGGCTGGCCGAGAGTGGCCGCAGTGTGTGTGTGGGCTGGCCGGGAGTGGCCTGGAGTGTGTGTGTGGGCTGGCCGGGAGTGGCCTGGAGTGTGTGTGTGGGCAGGCCGGGAGTGGCCTGGAGTGTGTGTGTGGGGGCTGGCCGGGAGTGGCCGGGAGTGTGTGTGTGGGCTGGCCGGGAGTGGCCTGGAGTGTATGTGTGGGCTGGCCGGGAGTGGCCTGGAGTGTGTGTGTGGGCTGGCCGGGAGTGGCCTGGCCTGGAGTGTGTGTGTGGGCAGGCCGGGAGTGGCCTGGAGTGTGTGTGTGGGCTGGCCGGGAGTGGCCTCGAGTGTGAGTGTGTACTGGCCTGGAGTGTGTGTGTGGGCTGGCCGGGAGTGGCCTGGACTGTGTGTGTGGGCTGGCCGGGAGTGGCCTGGAGTGTGTGTGTGTGCTGGCCGGGAGAGGCCTGGAGTGTGAGTATGGGCTGGCCGGGAGTGGCCTGGAGTGTGTGATTGGGATGGCCGGGAGTGGCCTGGAGTGTGTGTGTGGGCTGGCCGGGAGTGGCCTCGGGTGTGTGTGTGGGCTGGCCGGGAGTGGCCTGGGGTGTGTGTGTGTGGACTGGCCGGGAGTGACCAGGAGTGTCTGTGTGGGCTGGCCGGGAGTGGCCTGGAGTGTGTGTGTGGGCCGGCCGGGAGTGACCTGGAGTGTGTGTGTGGGCTGGCCAGGAGTGGCTTGGAAAGTGTGTGTGGGCTGGCCGGGAGTGGCCTGGCCTGGAGTGTGTGTGGGCTGGCCGGGAGTGGTCTGGTGTGTGTGTGGGCTGGCCGGGAGTGGCCTGGAGTGTGTGTGTGGGCTGGCCGGGAGTGGCCGGGAGTGTGTGTGTGGGCTGGCCGGGAGTGGCCGGGAGTGTGTGTGTGGGCTGGCCGTGAGTGGCCTGGAGTGTGTGTGTGGGCTGGCCGGGAGTGGTCTGGTGTGTGTGTGGGCTGGCCGGGAGTGGCCTGGAGTGTGTGTGTGGGCTGGCCGGGAGTGGCCGGGAGTGTGTGCGTGGGCTGGCCGGGAGTGGCCTGGAGCGTGTGTGTGGGCTGGCCGAGAGTGGCCGGGAGTGTGTGTGTGGGCTGGCCGGGAGTGGCCTGGAGTGTGTGTGTGGGCAGGCCGGGAGTGGCCTGGCCTGGAGCGTGTGTGTGGGGTGGCCGGGAGTGGCCGGGAGTGTGTGTGTGGGCTGGCCGGGAGTGGCCTGGAGTGTGTGTGTGGTCTGGCCGGGAGTGGCCTGGAGTGTGAGAGTGGACTGGCCGGGAGTGGCCTGGAGTGTGTGTGTGGGCTGGCCGGGAGAGGCCTGGAGTGTGAGTGTGGGCTGGCCGGGAGTGGCCTGGAGTGTGTGATTGGGATGGCCGGGAGTGGCCTGGAGTGTGTGTGTGGGCTGGCCGGGAGTGGCCTCGTGTGTGTGTGTGGGCTGGCCGGGAGTGGCCTGGAGTGTGTGTGTGTGGACTGGCCGGGAGTGACCTGGAGTGTGTGTGTGGGCTGGCCGGGAGTGGCCTGGAGTGTGTGTGTTGTCCGGCCGGGAGTGGCCTGGAGTGTGTGTGTGAGCTGGCCCGGAGTGGCCTGGAGTGTGTGTGTTTGGCTGGCCAGGAGTGGCCTGGAGTGAGTGTGTGGGCTGGCCGGGAGTGGCCTGGAGTGTGTGTGTGGGCTGGTCGGGAATGGCCTGGAGTGAGTGGGTGGGCTGACCGGGAGTGGCCTGGAGTGTGTGTGTTGGCTGGCCGGGAGTGGTCTGGCCTGGAGTGTGTGTGGGCTGGCCGGGAGTAGACTCGTCTGGAGAGTGTGTGTGGGCTGGCCGGGAGTGGCCTGGAATGTGTGTGTGGGCTGGCCGGGAGTGGCCTGGAGTGTGTGAGTGGGCTGGCCAGGAGTGGCCTGGCCTGGAGTGTGTGTGGGCTGGCCGGGAGTAGACTGGTCTGGAGAGTGTGTGTGGGCCGGGAGTGGTCTGGTGTGTGTGTGTGGGCTGGCCGAGAGTGGCCTGGAGTGTGTGTGTGGGCTGGCCGGGAGTGGCCTGGAATGTGTGTGTGGGCTGGCCGGGAGTGGCCTGGAATGTGTGTGTGGGCTGGCCGGGAGTGGCCTGGAGTGTGTGTGTGGACTTGCCGGGAGTGGCCTGGAGTGTGTGTGTGGACTGGCCGGGAGTGACCTGGAGTGTGTGTGTGGACTGGCCGGGAGTGGCCTGGCCTGGAGAGTGTGTGTGGGCTGGCCGGGAGTGGCCTGGAGTGTGTGTGTGGGCTGGCCGGGAGTGGCCTGGAGTGTGTGTGTGTGCTGGCCGGGAGTGGCCTGGAGTGTGTGTGTGGGCTGGCCGGGTGTGGCCTTGACTGGTGTGTGTGTGGGAAGGCCGGGAGTGGCCTTGAGTGTGTGTGTGGGCTGGCCGGGAGTGGCCTGGAGTGTGTGTGTGTGCTGGCCGGGAGTGGCCTGGAGTGTGTGATTGGGATGGCCGGGAGTGGCCTGGAGTGTGTGTGTGGGCTGGCTGGGAGTGGCCTGGAGTGTGTGTGTGGGCTGGCCGGGAGTGGCCTGGAGTGTGTGTGTGGACTGGCCGGGAGTGGCCTGGAGTGTGAGTGTGGACTGGCCGGGAGTGGCCTGGAGTGTGTGTGTGGGCTGGCCGGGAGTGGCCTGGAGTGTGTGTGTGGGCTGGCCGGGAGTGGCCTGGAGTGTGACTGTGGACTGGCCGGGAGTGGCCTGGAGTGTGTGTGTCGGCTGGCCAGGAGTTGCCTGGAGTGTGTGATTGGGATGGCCGGGAGTGGCCTGGAGTGTGTGTGTGGGCTGGCCGGGAGTGGCCTGGAGTGTGTGATTGGGATGGCCGGGAGTGGCCTGGAGTGTGTGTATGGGCTGGGCGGGAGCGGCCCGGAGTGTGTGTGTGGGCTGGTCGGGAGTAGCCTGGAGTCTGTGTGTGGGCTGGCCTGGAGTGGCCTGGAGTGTGAGTGTGGACTGGCCGGGAGTGGCCTGGAGTGTGTGTGTCGGCTGGCCAGGAGTTGCCTGGAGTGTGTGATTGGGATGGCCGGGAGTGGCCTGGAGTGTGTGTGTGGGCTGGCCGGGAGTGGCCTGGAGTGTGTGTATGGGCTGGCCGGGAGTGGCCTGGTCTGGAGTGTGTGTGTGGACTGGCCGGGAGTGACCTGGAGTGTGTGTGTGGGCTGGCCGGGAGTGCCTGAATGTGTGTGTGGGCTGGCCGGGAGTGGCCTGGAGTGTGAGTGTGGACTGGCCGCGAGTGTGTGTGTGGGCTGGCCAGGAGTTGCCTGGAGTGTGTGATTGGGATGGCCGGGAGTGGCCTGGAGTGTGTGTGTGGGCTGGCCGGGAGTGGCCTGAAGTGTGTGATTGGGATGGCCGGGAGTGGCCTGGAGTGTGTGTGTGGGCTGGCCGGGAGTGGCCTTGCCTGGTGTGTGTGGGGGATGGCCGGGAGTGGACGGGAGTGTGTGTGTGGGCTGGCCGGGAGTGGCCTGGAGTGTGTGTGTGCTGACCGGGAGTGGCCTGGAGTGTGTGTGTGGGCTGGCCGGGAGTGACCTGGAGTGTGTGTGTGGGTTGGCCGGGAGTGACCTGGAGTGTGTGTGTGGGCTGGCCGGGAGTGGCCGGGAGTGTGTGTGTGGGCTGGCCGGGATTGTGTGTGTGTGGGCTGGCCGGGAGTGGCCTGGAGTGTGTGTGTGGGCTGGCCGGGAGTGGCCTGGCCTGGAGTGTGTGTGTGAGCTGGCCGGCAGTGGCCTGGAGTGTGTGTGTGAACTGGCCGGGAGTGGCCTGGAGTGTGTGTGTGGGCTGGCCGGGAGTGGCCTGGAGTATGTGTGTGGGCTGGCCGGGAGTGGCCTGGAGTATGTGATTGGGCTGGCCGGGAGTGGCCGGGAGTGTGTGTGTGGGGTGGCCGGGAGTGGCCTGGAGTGTGTGTGTGGGCTGGCTGGGAGTGGCCTGGAGTGTGTGTGTGGGCTGCCCGGGAGTGGCCTGGAATGTGTGAATGGGCTGGCCGGGAGTGGCCTGGCCTGGGGTGTGTGTGTGGACTGGCCGCGAGTGGCCTGGAGTGTGTGTGGACTGGCCGGTAGTGGCCTGGAGTGTGAGTGTGGGCTGGCCGGGAGTGGCCTGGCCAGGTGTCTGTGTGTGGGCTGGCCGAGAGTGGCCTGGAATGTGTGTGTGGGCTGGTCGGGAGTAGCCTGGAGTGTGTGTGTGGGCTGGCTGGGAGTGGCCTGGAGTGTGTGTGTGGGCTGCCCGGGAGTGGCCCGGAGTATGTGTGTGGGCTGGCCGGGAGTGGCCTGGAGTGTGTGTGTGGGCTGACTGGGAGTGGCCTGGAGTGTGAGTGTGGGCTGGCCGGGAGTGGCCCGGAGTATGTGTGTGGGCTGGCCGGGAGTGGCCTTGGAGTGTGTGTGTGGGCTGGCTGGGAATGGCCTGGAGTGTGTGTGTGGGCTGCCCGGGAGTGGCCTGGAATGTGTGTGTGGGCTGGCCGGGAGTGGCCGGGAGTGTGTGTGTGGGCTGGCCAGGAGTTGCCTGGAGTGTGTGATTGGGATGGCCGGGAGTGGCCTGGAGTGTGTGTGTGGGCTGGCCGGGAGTGGCCTGGAGTGTGTGATTGGGATGGCCGGGAGTGGCCTGGAGTGTGTGTGTGGGCTGGTCGGGAGTGGCCGGGAGTGTGTGTGTGGGCTGGCCGGGTGTGGCCTTGCCTGGTGTGTGTGTGGGATGGCCGGGAGTGGACGGGAGTGTGTGTGTGTGGGCTGGCCGGGAGTGGCCTGGAGTGTGAGTGTGGGCTGGCCGGGAGTGGCCTTGACTGGTGTGTGTGTGGGATGGCCGGGAGTGGCCTTGAGTGTGTGTGTGGGCTGGCCGGGAGTGGCCTGGAGTGTGTGTGTGTGCTGGCCGGGAGTGGCCTGGAGTGTGTGATTGGGATGGCCGGGAGTGGCCTGGAGTGTGTGTGTGGGCTGGCTGGGAGTGGCCTGGAGTGTGTGTGTGGGCTGGCCGGGAGTGGCCTGGAGTGTGTGTGTGGACTGGCCGGGAGTGGCCTGGAGTGTGAGTGTGGACTGGCCGGGAGTGGCCTGGAGTGTGTGTGTGGGCTGGCCGGGAGTGGCCTGGAGTGTGTGTGTGAGCTGGCCGGGAGTGGCCTGGAGTGTGAGTGTGGACTGGCCGGGAGTGGCCTGGAGTGTGTGTGTCGGCTGGCCAGGAGTTGCCTGGAGTGTGTGATTGGGATGGCTGGGAGTGGCCTGGAGTGTGTGTGTGGGCTGGCCGGGAGTGGCCTGGAGTGTGTGATTGGGATGGCCGGGAGTGGCCTGGAGTGTGTGTATGGGCTGGGCGGGAGCGGCCCGGAGTGTGAGTGTGGGCTGGCCGGGAGTGGCCAGGCCAGGTGTCTGTGTGTGGGCTGGCCGAGAGTGGCCTGGAATGTGTGTGTGGGCTGGTCGGGAGTAGCCTGGAGTGTGTGTGTGGGCTGGCTGGGAGTGGCCTGGAGTGTGTGTGTGGGCTGCCCGGGAGTGGCCCGGAGTATGTGTGTGGGCTGGCCGGGAGTGGCCTGGAGTGTGTGTGTGGGCTGGCTGGGAGTGGCCTGGAGTGTGAGTGTGGGCTGGCCGGGAGTGGCCCGGAGTATGTGTGTGGGCTGGCCGGGAGTGGCCTGGAGTGTGTGTGTGGGCTGGCTGGGAGTGGCCTGGAGTGTGTGTGTGGGCTGCCCGGGAGTGGCCTGGAATGTGTGTGTGGGCTGGCCGGGAGTGGCCGGGAGTGTGTGTGTGGGCTGGCCAGGAGTTGCCTGGAGTGTGTGATTGGGATGGCCGGGAGTGGCCTGGAGTGTGTGTGTGGGCTGGCCGGGAGTGGCTTGGAGTGTGTGATTGGGATGGCCGGGAGTGGCCTGGAGTGTGTGTGTGGGCTGGCCGGGAGTGGCCGGGAGTGTGTGTGTGGGCTGGCCGGGAGTGGCCTTGCCTGGTGTGTGTGTGGGATGGCCGGGAGTGGACGGGAGTGTGTGTGTGTGGGCTGGCCGGGAGTGGCCTGGAGTGTGAGTGTGGGCTGGCCGGGAGTGGCCTTGACTGGTGTGTGTGTGGGATGGCCGGGAGTGGCCTTGAGTGTGTGTGTGGGCTGGCCGGGAGTGGCCTGGAGTGTGTGTGTGTGCTGGCCGGGAGTGGCCTGGAGTGTGTGATTGGGATGGCCGGGAGTGGCCTGGAGTGTGTGTGTGGGCTGGCTGGGAGTGGCCTGGAGTGTGTGTGTGGGCTGGCCGGGAGTGGCCTGGAGTGTGTGTGTGGACTGGCCGGGAGTGGCCTGGAGTGTGAGTGTGGACTGGCCGGGAGTGGCCTGGAGTGTGTGTGTGGGCTGGCCGGGTGTGGCCTGGAGTGTGTGTGTGAGCTGGCCGGGAGTGGCCTGGAGTGTGAGTGTGGACTGGCCGGGAGTGGCCTGGAGTGTGTGTGTGGGCTGGCCGGGAGTGGCCTGGAGTGTGAGTGTGGGCTGGCCGGGTGTGGCCTTGACTGGTGTGTGTGTGGGATGGCCGGGAGTGGCCTTGAGTGTGTGTGTGGGCTGGCCGGGAGTGGCCTGGAGTGTGTGTGTGTGCTGGCCGGGAGTGGCCTGGAGTGTGTGATTGGGATGGCCGGGAGTGGCCTGGAGTGTGTGTGTGGGCTGGCTGGGAGTGGCCTGGAGTGTGTGTGTGGGCTGGCCGGGAGTGGCCTGGAGTGTGTGTGTGGACTGGCCGGGAGTGGCCTGGAGTGTGAGTGTGGACTGGCCGGGAGTGGCCTGGAGTGTGTGTGTGGGCTGGCCGGGAGTGGCCTGGAGTGTGTGTGTGGGCTGGCCGGGAGTGGCCTGGAGTGTGAGTGTGGACTGGCCGGGAGTGGCCTGGAGTGTGTGTGTCGGCTGGCCAGGAGTTGCCTGGAGTGTGTGATTGGGATGGCCGGGAGTGGCCTGGAGTGTGTGTGTGGGCTGGCCGGGAGTGGCCTGGAGTGTGTGATTGGGATGGCCGGGAGTGGCCTGGAGTGTGTGTATGGGCTGGGCGGGAGCGGCCCGGAGTGTGTGTGTGGGCTGGTCGGGAGTAGCCTGGAGTCTGTGTGTGGGCTGGCCTGGAGTGGCCTGGAGTGTGAGTGTGGACTGGCCGGGAGTGGCCTGGAGTGTGTGTGTCGGCTGGCCAGGAGTTGCCTGGAGTGTGTGATTGGGATGGCCGGGAGTGGCCTGGAGTGTGTGTGTGGGCTGGCCGGGAGTGGCCAGGAGTGTGTGTATGGGCTGGCCGGGAGTGGCCTGGTCTGGAGTGTGTGTGTGGACTGGCCGGGAGTGACCTGGAGTGTGTGTGTGGGCTGGCCGGGAGTGCCTGAATGTGTGTGTGGGCTGGCCGGGAGTGGCCTGGAGTGTGAGTGTGGACTGGCCGCGAGTGTGTGTGTGGGCTGGCCAGGAGTTGCCTGGAGTGTGTGATTGGGATGGCCGGGAGTGGCCTGGAGTGTGTGTGTGGGCTGGCCGGGAGTGGCCTGAAGTGTGTGATTGGGATGGCCGGGAGTGGCCTGGAGTGTGTGTGTGGGCTGGCCGGGAGTGGCCTTGCCTGGTGTGTGTGGGGGATGGCCGGGAGTGGACGGGAGTGTGTGTGTGGGCTGGCCGGGAGTGGCCTGGAGTGTGTGTGTGCTGACCGGGAGTGGCCTGGAGTGTGTGTGTGGGCTGGCCGGGAGTGACCTGGAGTGTGTGTGTGGGTTGGCCGGGAGTGACCTGGAGTGTGTGTGTGGGCTGGCCGGGAGTGGCCTGGAGTGTGTGTGTGGGCTGGCCGGGAGTGGCCGGGAGTGTGTGTGTGGGCTGGCCGGGATTGTGTGTGTGTGGGCTGGCCGGGAGTGGCCTGGAGTGTGTGTGTGGGCTGGCCGGGAGTGGCCTTGCCTGGAGTGTGTGTGTGAGCTGGCCGGCAGTGGCCTGGAGTGTGTGTGTGAACTGGCCGGGAGTGGCCTGGAGTGTGTGTGTGGGCTGGCCGGGAGTGGCCTGGAGTATGTGTGTGGGCTGGCCGGGAGTGGCCTGGAGTATGTGATTGGGCTGGCCGGGAGTGGCCGGGAGTGTGTGTGTGGGGTGGCCGGGAGTGGCCTGGAGTGTGTGTGTGGGCTGGCTGGGAGTGGCCTGGAGTGTGTGTGTGGGCTGCCCGGGAGTGGCCTGGAATGTGTGAATGGGCTGGCCGGGAGTGGCCTGGCCTGGGGTGTGTGTGTGGACTGGCCGCGAGTGGCCTGGAGTGTGAGTGTGGACTGGCCGGTAGTGGCCTGGAGTGTGAGTGTGGGCTGGCCGGGAGTGGCCTGGCCAGGTGTCTGTGTGTGGGCTGGCCGAGAGTGGCCTGGAATGTGTGTGTGGGCTGGTCGGGAGTAGCCTGGAGTGTGTGTGTGGGCTGGCTGGGAGTGGCCTGGAGTGTGTGTGTGGGCTGCCCGGGAGTGGCCCGGAGTATGTGTGTGGGCTGGCCGGGAGTGGCCTGGAGTGTGTGTGTGGGCTGACTGGGAGTGGCCTGGAGTGTGAGTGTGGGCTGGCCGGGAGTGGCCCGGAGTATGTGTGTGGGCTGGCCGGGAGTGGCCTTGGAGTGTGTGTGTGGGCTGGCTGGGAATGGCCTGGAGTGTGTGTGTGGGCTGCCC
This sequence comes from Scyliorhinus torazame, assembly GCF_047496885.1. Lineage (NCBI taxonomy): Eukaryota > Metazoa > Chordata > Chondrichthyes > Carcharhiniformes > Scyliorhinidae > Scyliorhinus > Scyliorhinus torazame. The sequence continues at coordinate 56,247,062 of NC_092711.1, forward strand.
GGGAGTGGCCTGGAATGTGTGTGTGGGCTGGCCGGGAGTGGCCGGGAGTGTGTGTGTGGGCTGGCCAGGAGTTGCCTGGAGTGTGTGATTGGGATGGCCGGGAGTGGCCTGGAGTGTGTGTGTGGGCTGGCCGGGAGTGGCCTGGAGTGTGTGATTGGGATGGCCGGGAGTGGCCTGGAGTGTGTGTGTGGGCTGGTCGGGAGTGGCCGGGAGTGTGTGTGTGGGCTGGCCGGGTGTGGCCTTGCCTGGTGTGTGTGTGGGATGGCCGGGAGTGGACGGGAGTGTGTGTGTGTGGGCTGGCCGGGAGTGGCCTGGAGTGTGAGTGTTGGCTGGCCGGGAGTGGCCTTGACTGGTGTGTGTGTGGGATGGCCGGGAGTGGCCTTGAGTGTGTGTGTGGGCTGGCCGGGAGTGGCCTGGAGTGTGTGTGTGTGCTGGCCGGGAGTGGCCTGGAGTGTGTGATTGGGATGGCCGGGAGTGGCCTGGAGTGTGTGTGTGGGCTGGCTGGGAGTGGCCTGGAGTGTGTGTGTGGGCTGGCCGGGAGTGGCCTGGAGTGTGTGTGTGGACTGGCCGGGAGTGGCCTGGAGTGTGAGTGTGGACTGGCCGGGAGTGGCCTGGAGTGTGTGTGTGGGCTGGCCGGGAGTGGCCTGGAGTGTGTGTGTGAGCTGGCCGGGAGTGGCCTGGAGTGTGAGTGTGGACTGGCCGGGAGTGGCCTGGAGTGTGTGTGTCGGCTGGCCAGGAGTTGCCTGGAGTGTGTGATTGGGATGGCTGGGAGTGGCCTGGAGTGTGTGTGTGGGCTGGCCGGGAGTGGCCTGGAGTGTGTGATTGGGATGGCCGGGAGTGGCCTGGAGTGTGTGTATGGGCTGGGCGGGAGCGGCCCGGAGTGTGAGTGTGGGCTGGCCGGGAGTGGCCAGGCCAGGTGTCTCTGTGTGTGCTGGCCGAGAGTGGCCTGGAATGTGTGTGTGGGCTGGTCGGGAGTAGCCTGGAGTGTGTGTGTGGGCTGGCTGGGAGTGGCCTGGAGTGTGTGTGTGGGCTGCCCGGGAGTGGCCCGGAGTATGTGTGTGGGCTGGCCGGGAGTGGCCTGGAGTGTGTGTGTGGGCTGGCTGGGAGTGGCCTGGAGTGTGAGTGTGGGCTGGCCGGGAGTGGCCCGGAGTATGTGTGTGGGCTGGCCGGGAGTGGCCTGGAGTGTGTGTGTGGGCTGGCTGGGAGTGGCCTGGAGTGTGTGTGTGGGCTGCCCGGGAGTGGCCTGGAATGTGTGTGTGGGCTGGCCGGGAGTGGCCGGGAGAGTGTGTGTGGGCTGGCCAGGAGTTGCCTGGAGTGTGTGATTGGGATGGCCGGGAGTGGCCTGGAGTGTGTGTGTGGGCTGGCCGGGAGTGGCTTGGAGTGTGTGATTGGGATGGCCGGGAGTGGCCGGGAGTGTGTGTGTGGGCTGGCCGGGAGTGGCCTTGCCTGGTGTGTGTGTGGGATGGCCGGGAGTGGACGGGAGTGTGTGTGTGTGGGCTGGCCGGGAGTGGCCTGGAGTGTGAGTGTGGGCTGGCCGGGAGTGGCCTTGACTGGTGTGTGTGTGGGATGGCCGGGAGTGGCCTTGAGTGTGTGTGTGGGCTGGCCGGGAGTGGCCTGGAGTGTGTGTGTGTGCTGGCCGGGAGTGGCCTGGAGTGTGTGATTGGGATGGCCGGGAGTGGCCTGGAGTGTGTGTGTGGGCTGGCTGGGAGTGGCCTGGAGTGTGTGTGTGGGCTGGCCGGGAGTGGCCTGGAGTGTGTGTGTGGACTGGCCGGGAGTGGCCTGGAGTGTGAGTGTGGACTGGCCGGGAGTGGCCTGGAGTGTGTGTGTGGGCTGGCCGGGAGTGGCCTGGAGTGTGTGTGTGAGCTGGCCGGGAGTGGCCTGGAGTGTGAGTGTGGACTGGCCGGGAGTGGCCTGGAGTGTGTGTGTCGGCTGGCCAGGAGTTGCCTGGAGTGTGTGATTGGGATGGCCGGGAGTGGCCTGGAGTGTGTGTGTGGGCTGGCCGGGAGTGGCCTGGAGTGTGTGATTGGGATGGCCGGGAGTGGCCTGGAGTGTGTGTATGGGCTGGGCGGGAGCGGCCCGGAGTGTGTGTGTGGGCTGGTCGGGCGTAGCCTGGAGACTGTGTGTGGGCTGGCCTGGAGTGGCCTGGAGTGTGAGTGTGGACTGGCCGGGAGTGGCCTGGAGTGTGTGTGTCGGCTGGCTAGGAGTTGCCTGGAGTGTGTGATTGGGATGGCCGGGAGTGGCCTGGAGTGTGTGTGTGGGCTGGCCGGGAGTGGGCTGGAGTGTGTGTGTGGGCTGGCCGGGAGTGGCCTGGAGTGTGTGTATGGGCTGGCCGGGAGTGGCCTGGTCTGGAGTGTGTGTGTGGACTGGCCGGGAGTGACCTGCAGTGTGTGTGTGGGCTGGCCGGGAGTGGCCTGAGTGTGTGTGTGGGCTGGCCGGGAGTGGCCTGGAGTGTGAGTGTGGACTGGCCGCGAGTGTGTGTGTGTGCTGGCCCGGAGTTGCCTGGAGTGTGTGATTGGGATGGCCGGGAGTGGCCTGGAGTGTGTGTGTGGGCTGGCCGGGAGTGGCCTGAAGTGTGTGATTGGGATGGCCGGGAGTGGCCTGGAGTGTGTGTGTGGGCTGGCCGGGAGTGGCCTTGCCTGGTGTGTGTGTGGGATGGCCGGGAGTGGACGGGAGTGTGTGTGTGGGCTGGCCGGGAGTGGCCTGGAGTGTGTGTGTGCTGACCGGGAGTGGCCTGGAGTGTGTGTGTGGGCTGGCCGGGAGTGACCTGGAGTGTGTGTGTGGGCTGGCTGGGAGTGGCCTGGAGTGTGTGTGTGGGCTGGCCGGGAGTGGCCGGGAGTGTGTGTGTGGGCTGGCCGGGACTGTGTGTGTGTGGGCTGGCCGGGAGTGGCCTGGAGTGTGTGTGTGGGCTGGCCGGGAGTGGCCTGGCCTGGAGTGTGTGTGAGCTGGCCGGGAGTGGCCTGGAGTGTGTGTGTGAGCTGGCCGGGAGTGGCCTGGAGTGTGTGTGTGGGCTGGCCGGGAGTGGCCTGGAGTATGTGTGTGGGCTGGCCGGGAGTGGCCTGGAGTGTGTTATTGGGCTGGCCGGGAGTGGCCGGGAGTGTGTGTGTGGGGTGGCCGGGAGTGGCCTGGAGTGTGCGTGTGGGCTGGCTGGGAGTGGCCTGGAGTGTGTGTGTGGGCTGCCCGGGAGTGGCGTGGAATGTGTGAATGGGCTGGCCGGGAGTGGCCTGGCCTGGGGTGTGTGTGTGGACTGGCCGGGAGTGGCCTGGAGTGTGAGTGTGGACTGGCCGGTAGTGGCCTGGAGTGTGTGTGTGGTCTGGCCGGGAGAGGCCTGGAGTGTGAGTGTGGGCTGGCCGGGAGTGGCCTGGCCAGGTGTCTGTGTGTGGGCTGGCCGAGAGTGGCCTGGAATGTGTGTGTGGGCTGGTCGGGAGTAGCCTGGAGTGTGTGTGTGGGCTGGCTGGGAGTGGCCTGGAGTGTGTGTGTGGGCTGCCCGGGAGTGGCCCGGAGTATGTGTGTGGGCTGGCCGGGAGTGGCCTGGAGTGTGTGTGTGGGCTGGCTGAGAGTGGCCTGGAGTGTGAGTGTGGGCTGGCCGGGAGTGGCCCGGAGTATGTGTGTGGGCTGGCCGGGAGTGGCCTGGAGTGTGTGTGTGGGCTGGCTGAGAGTGGCCTGGAGTGTGTGTGTGGGCTGCCCGGGAGTGGCCTGGAATGTGTGTGTGGGCTGGCCGGGAGTGGCCTGGAGTGTGTGTGTGGGCTGGCCAGGAGTTGCCTGGAGTGTGTGATTGGGATGGCCGGGAGTGGCCTGGAGTGTGTGTGTGGGCTGGCCGGGAGTGGCCTGGAGTGTGTGATTGGGATGGCCGGGAGTGGCCTGGAGTGTGTGTGTGGGCTGGCCGGGAGTGGCCGGGAGTGTGTGTGTGGGCTGGCCGGGAGTGGCCTTGCCTGGTGTGTGTGTGGGATGGGCGGGAGTGGACGGGAGTGTGTGTGTGTGGGCTGGCCGGAAGTGGCCTGGAGTGTGTGTGTGGGCTGGCCGGGAGTGGCCTGGAGTGTGTGTGTGGGCTGGCCGGGAATGGCCTGGAGTGTGTGAGTGGGCGGCCCGGGAGTGGCCTGGAGTGTGTGTGTGTGCTGACCGGGAGTGGCCTGGAGTGAGTGTGGGGGCTGGCCGGGAGTGGCCTGGAATGTGTGTGTGGGCTGGCCGGGAGTGACCTGGAGTGTGTGTGTGGGCTGGCCGGGAGTGGCCTGGAGTGTGTGTGTGTGCTGACCGGGAGTGGCCTGGAGTGTGTGTGTGGGCTGGCCGGGAGTGGCCTGGGGTGTGTGTGTGGGCTGGCCGGGAGTGGCCTGGCCTGGAGTGTGTGTGTGAGCTGGCCGGGAGTGGCCTGGAGTGTGTGTGTGAGCTGGCCGGGAGTGGCCTGGAGTGTGTGTGTGGGCTGGCCGGGAGTGGCCTGGAGTGTGTGTGTGGGCTGGCCGGGAGTGGCCTGGAGTGTGTGATTGGGCTGGCCGGGAGTGGCCGGGAGTGTGTGTGTGGGGTGGCCGGGAGTGGCCTAGAGTGTGTGTGTGGGCTGGACGGGATGGCCTGGAGTGTGAGTGTGGGCTGGCCGGGAGTGGCCTTGACTGGTGTGTGTGTGGGCTGGCCGAGAGTGGCCTGGAATGTGTGTGTGGGCTGGTCGGGATAGCCTGGTGTCTGTGTGTGGGCTGGCCGGGAGTGGCCTTGACTGGTGTGTGTATGGGCTGGCCGGGAGTGGCCCGGAGTGTGAGTGTGGGCTGGCCGGGAGAGGCCTGGAGTGTGTGTGTGGGCTGGACGGGATGGCCTGGAGTGTGTGTGTGGGATGGCCGGGAGTGGCCTTGAGTGTGTGTGTGGGCTGGCCGGGAGTGGCCTGGAGTGTGTGTGTGTGCTGGCCGGGAGTGGCCTGGAGTGTGTGATTGGGATGGCCGGGAGTGGCCTGGAGTGTGTGTGTGGGCTGGCTGGGAGTGGCCTGGAGTGTGTGTGTGGGCTGGCCGGGAGTGGCCTGGAGTGTGTGTGTGGACTGGCCGGGAGTGGCCTGGAGTGTGAGTGTGGACTGGCCGGGAGTGGCCTGGAGTGTGTGTGTGGGCTGGCCGGGAGTGGCCTGGAGTGTGTGTGTGAGCTGGCCGGGAGTGGCCTGGAGTGTGAGTGTGGACTGGCCGGGAGTGGCCTGGAGTGTGTGTGTCGGCTGGCCAGGAGTTGCCTGGAGTGTGTGATTGGGATGGCCGGGAGTGGCCTGGAGTGTGTGTGTGGGCTGGCCGGGAGTGGCCTGGAGTGTGTGATTGGGATGGCCGGGAGTGGCCTGGAGTGTGTGTATGGGCTGGGCGGGAGCGGCCCGGAGTGTGTGTGTGGGCTGGTCGGGCGTAGCCTGAAGTCTGTGTGTGGGCTGGCCTGGAGTGGCCTGGAGTGTGAGTGTGGACTGGCCGGGAGTGGCCTGGAGTGTGTGTGTCGGCTGGCCAGGAGTTGCCTGGAGTGTGTGATTGGGATGGCCGGGAGTGGCCTGGAGTGTGTGTGTGGGCTGGCCGGGAGTGGGCTGGAGTGTGTGTGTGGGCTGGCCGGGAGTGGCCTGGAGTGTGTGTATGGGCTGGCCGGGAGTGGCCTGGTCTGGAGTGTGTGTGTGGACTGGCCGGGAGTGACCTGCAGTGTGTGTGTGGGCTGGCCGGGAGTGGCCTGAGTGTGTGTGTGGGCTGGCCGGGAGTGGCCTGGAGTGTGAGTGTGGACTGGCCGCGAGTGTGTGTGTGGGCTGACCCGGAGTTGCCTGGAGTGTGTGATTGGGATGGCCGGGAGTGGACGGGAGTGTGTGTGTGGGCTGGCCGGGAGTGGCCTGGAGTGTGTGTGTGCTGACCGGGAGTGGCCTGGAGTGTGTGTGTGGGCTGGCCGGGAGTGACCTGGAGTGTGTGTGTGGGCTGGCTGGGAGTGGCCTGGAGTGTGTGTGTGGGCTGGCCGGGAGTGGCCGGGAGTGTGTGTGTGGGCTGGCCGGGACTGTGTGTGTGTGGGCTGGCCGGGAGTGGCCTGGAGTGTGTGTGTGGGCTGGCCGGGAGTGGCCTGGCCTGGAGTGTGTGTGAGCTGGCCGGGAGTGGCCTGGAGTGTGTGTGTGAGCTGGCCGGGAGTGGCCTGGAGTGTATGTGTGGGCTGGCCGGGAGTGGCCTGGAGTATGTGTGTGGGCTGGCCGGGAGTGGCCTGGAGTGTGTTATTGGGCTGGCCGGGAGTGGCCGGGAGTGTGTGTGTGGGGTGGCCGGGAGTGGCCTGGAGTGTGCGTGTGGGCTGGCTGGGAGTGGCCTGGAGTGTGTGTGTGGGCTGCCCGGGAGTGGCGTGGAATGTGTGAATGGGCTGGCCGGGAGTGGCCTGGCCTGGGGTGTGTGTGTGGACTGGCCGGGAGTGGCCTGGAGTGTGAGTGTGGACTGGCCGGTAGTGGCCTGGAGTGTGTGTGTGGTCTGGCCGGGAGAGGCCTGGAGTGTGAGTGTGGGCTGGCCGGGAGTGGCCTGGCCAGGTGTCTGTGTGTGGGCTGGCCGAGAGTGGCCTGGAATGTGTGTGTGGGCTGGTCGGGAGTAGCCTGGAGTGTGTGTGTGGGCTGGCTGGGAGTGGCCTGGAGTGTGTGTGTGGGCTGCCCGGGAGTGGCCCGGAGTATGTGTGTGGGCTGGCCGGGAGTGGCCTGGAGTGTGTGTGTGGGCTGGCTGAGAGTGGCCTGGAGTGTGAGTGTGGGCTGGCCGGGAGTGGCCCGGAGTATGTGTGTGGGCTGGCCGGGAGTGGCCTGGAGTGTGTGTGTGGGCTGGCTGGGAGTGGCCTGGAGTGTGTGTGTGGGCTGCCCGGGAGTGGCCTGGAATGTGTGTGTGGGCTGGCCGGGAGTGGCCTGGAGTGTGTGTGTGGGCTGGCCAGGAGTTGCCTGGAGTGTGTGATTGGGATGGCCGGGAGTGGCCTGGAGTGTGTGTGTGGGCTGGCCGGGAGTGGCCTGGAGTGTGTGATTGGGATGGCCGGGAGTGGCCTGGAGTGTGTGTGTGGGCTGGCCGGGAGTGGCCGGGAGTGTGTGTGTGGGCTGGCCGGGAGTGGCCTTGCCTGGTGTGTGTGTGGGATGGGCGGGAGTGGACGGGAGTGTGTGTGTGTGGGCTGGCCGGAAGTGGCCTGGAGTGTGTGTGTGGGCTGGCCGGGAGTGGCCTGGAGTGTGTGTGTGGGCTGGCCGGGAATGGCCTGGAGTGTGTGAGTGGGCGGCCCGGGAGTGGCCTGGAGTGTGTGTATGCTGACCGGGAGTGGCCTGGAGTGTGTGTGTGGGTTGGCCATGAGTGGCCTGGAGTGTGTGTGTGGACTGGCCGGGAGTGGCCTGGAGTGTGTGAGTGGGCGGCCCGGGAGTGGCCTGGAGTGTGTGTGTGTGCTGACCGGGAGTGGCCTGGAGTGAGTGTGGGGGCTGGCCGGGAGTGGCCTGGAATGTGTGTGTGGGCTGGCCGGGAGTGACCTGGAGTGTGTGTGTGGGCTGGCCGGGAGTGGCCTGGAGTGTGTGTGTGTGCTGACCGGGAGTGGCCTGGAGTGTGTGTGTGGGCTGGCCGGGAGTGGCCTGGGGTGTGTGTGTGGGCTGGCCGGGAGTGGCCTGGCCTGGAGTGTGTGTGTGAGCTGGCCGGGAGTGGCCTGGAGTGTGTGTGTGAGCTGGCCGGGAGTGGCCTGGAGTGTGTGTGTGGGCTGGCCGGGAGTGGCCTGGAGTGTGTGTGTGGGCTGGCCGGGAGTGGCCTGGAGTGTGTGTGTGGGCTGGCCGGGAGTGGCCTGGAGTGTGTGATTGGGCTGGCCGGGAGTGGCCGGGAGTGTGTGTGTGGGGTGGCCGGGAGTGGCCTAGAGTGTGTGTGTGGGCTGGACGGGATGGCCTGGAGTGTGAGTGTGGGCTGGCCGGGAGTGGCTTTGACTGGTGTGTGTGTGGGCTGGCCGAGAGTGGCCTGGAATGTGTGTGTGGGCTGGTCGGGATAGCCTGGTGTCTGTGTGTGGGCTGGCCGGGAGTGGCCTTGACTGGTGTGTGTATGGGCTGGCCGGGAGTGGCCCGGAGTGTGAGTGTGGGCTGGCCGGGAGAGGCCTGGAGTGTGTGTGTGGGCTGGACGGGATGGCCTGGAGTGTGAGTGTGGGCTGGCCGGGAGTGGCCTGGAGTGTGAGTGTGGGCTGGCCGGGAGTGGCCTGGAGTGTGTGTGTGGACTGGCCGGGAGTGGCCTGGAGTGTGTGTGTGGGCTGGCCGGGAGTGGCCTGGAGTGTGTGTGTGGGCTGGGGAGAGTGGCCTGGAGTGTGTGTGTGGGCTGGCCGGGAGTGGCCTGGAGTGTGTGTGTGGGCTGGCCGGGAGTGGCCTGGAGTGTGTGTGTGGGCTGGCCGGGAGTGGCCTGGAGTGTGTGTGTGGGCTGGCCGGGAGTGGCCTGGAGTGTGTGTGTGTGGGCTGGCCGGAAGTGGTCTGGAGTGTGTGTGTGGGCTGGCCAGGAGTGGCCTGGAGTGTGTATGTGGGCTGGCCGGGATTGTCCTGGAGTGTGTGTGTGGGCTGGCCGGGAGTGGCCTGGAGTGTGTGTGTGGGCTGGCCGGGAGTGACCTGGAGTGTGTGTGTGGGCTGGCCGGGAGTGGCCTGGAGTGTGTGTGTGCTGACCGGGAGTGGCCTGGAGTGTGTGTGTGGGCTGGCCGGGAGTGGCCTGGAGTGTGTGTGTGGGCTGGCCGGGAGTGGCCTGGCCTGGAGTGTGTGTGTGAGCTGGCCGTGAGTGGCCTGGAGTTTGTGTGTGAGCTGGCCGGGAGTGGCCTGGAGTGTGTGTGTGGGCTGGCCGGGAGTGGCCTGGAGTGTGTGTGTGGGCTGGCCGGGAGTGGCCTGGAGTGTGTGATTGGGCTGGCCGGGAGTGGCCGGGAGTGTGTGTGTGGGGTGGCCGGGAGTGGCCTGGAGTGGGTGTGTGGGCTGGACGGGATGGCCTGGAGTGTGAGTGTGGGCTGGCCGGGAGTGGCCCGGAGTATGTGTGTGGGCTGGCCGGGAGTGGCCTGGAGTGTGTGTGTGGGCTGGCTGGGAGTGGCCTTGAGGGTGTGTGTGGGCTGGCCGGGAGTGGCCTGGAGTGTGTGTGGGCTGGCCGGGAGTGGCCGGGAGTGTGTGTGTGGGCTGGCCGGGAGTGGCCTGGAGTGTGTGCGTGGGCTGGCCGGGAGTGGCCTGGAGTGTGTGTGGGCTGGCCGGGAGTGGCCTGGAGTGTGTGTGTGGGCAGGCCGGGAGTGGCCTGGCCTGGAGCGTGTGTGTGGGGTGGCCGGGAGTGGCCGGGAGTGTGTGTGTGGGCTGGCCGGGAGTGGCCTGGAGTGTGTGTGTGGGCTGGCCGGGAGTGGCCTGGAGTGTGAGAGTGGACTGGCCGGGAGTGGCCTGGAGTGTGTGTGTGGGCTGGCCGGGAGAGGCGTGGAGTGTGAGTGTGGGCTGGCCGGGAGTGGCCTGGAGTGTGTGATTGGGATGGCCGGGAGTGGCCTGGAGTGTGTGTGTGGGCTGGCCGGGAGTGGCCTCGTGTGTGTGTGTGGGCTGGCCGGGAGTGGCCTGGAGTGTGTGTGTGTGGACTGGCCGGGAGTGACCTGGAGTGTGTGTGTGGGCTGGCCGGGAGTGGCCTGGAGTGTGTGTGTTGTCCGGCCGGGAGTGGCCTGGAGTGTGTGTGTGAGCTGGCCCGGAGTGGCCTGGAGTGTGTGTGTTTGGCTGGCCAGGAGTGGCCTGGAGTGAGTGTGTGGGCTGGCCGGGATCGGCCTGGAGTGTGTGTGTGGGCTGGTCGGGAATGGCCTGGAGTGAGTGGGTGGGCTGACCGGGAGTGGCCTGGAGTGTGTGTGTTGGCTGGCCGGGAGTGGTCTGGCCTGGAGTGTGTGTGGGCTGGCCGGGAGTAGACTCGTCTGGAGAGTGTGTGTGGGCTGGCCGGGAGTGGCCTGGAATGTGTGTGTGGGCTGGCCGGGAGTGGCCTGGAGTGTGTGAGTGGGCTGGCCAGGAGTGGCCTGGCCTGGAGTGTGTGTGGGCTGGCCGGGAGTAGACTGGTCTGGAGAGTGTGTGTGGGCCGGGAGTGGTCTGGTGTGTGTGTGTGGGCTGGCCGAGAGTGGCCTGGAGTGTGTGGGTGGGCTGGCCGGGAGTGGCCTGGAATGTGTGTGTGGGCTGGCCGGGAGTGGCCTGGAATGTGTGTGTGGGCTGGCCGGGAGTGGCCTGGAGTGTGTGTGTGGACTGGCCGGGAGTGGCCTGGAGTGTGTGTGTGGACTGGCCGGGAGTGACCTGGAGTGTGTGTGTGGACTGGCCGGGAGTGGCCTGGCCTGGAGAGTGTGTGTGGGCTGGCCGGGAGTGGCCTGGAGTGTGTGTGTGGGCTGGACGGGAGTGGTCTGGTGTGTGTGTGGGCTGGCCGGGAGTGGCCTGGAGTGTGTGTGTGGGCTGGCCGGGAGTGGCCTGGAGTGTGTGTGTGGGCTGGCCGGGAGTGGCCTGGAGTGTGAGTGTGGGCTGGCCGGGTGTGGCCTTGACTGGTGTGTGTGTGGGATGGCCGGGAGTGGCCTTGAGTGTGTGTGTGGGCTGGCCGGGAGTGGCCTGGAGTGTGTGTGTGTGCTGGCCGGGAGTGGCCTGGAGTGTGTGATTGGGATGGCCGGGAGTGGCCTGGAGTGTGTGTGTGGGCTGGCTGGGAGTGGCCTGGAGTGTGTGTGTGGGCTGGCCGGGAGTGGCCTGGAGTGTGTGTGTGGACTGGCCGGGAGTGGCCTGGAGTGTGAGTGTGGACTGGCCGGGAGTGGCCTGGAGTGTGTGTGTGGGCTGGCCGGGAGTGGCCTGGAGTGTGTGTGTGGGCTGGCCGGGAGTGGCCTGGAGTGTGAGTGTGGACTGGCCGGGAGTGGCCTGGAGTGTGTGTGTCGGCTGGCCAGGAGTTGCCTGGAGTGTGTGATTGGGATGGCCGGGAGTGGCCTGGAATGTGTGTGTGGGCTGGCCGGGAGTGGCCTGGAGTGTGTGATTGGGATGGCCGGGAGTGGCCTGGAGTGTGTGTATGGGCTGGGCGGGAGCGGCCCGGAGTGTGTGTGTGGGCTGGTCGGGAGTAGCCTGGAGTCTGTGTGTGGGCTGGCCTGGAGTGGCCTGGAGTGTGAGTGTGGACTGGCCGGGAGTGGCCTGGAGTGTGTGTGTCGGCTGGCCAGGAGTTGCCTGGAGTGTGTGATTGGGATGGCCGGGAGTGGCCTGGAGTGTGTGTGTGGGCTGGCCGGGAGTGGCCTGGAGTGTGTGTATGGGCTGGCCGGGAGTGGCCTGGTCTGGAGTGTGTGTGTGGACTGGCCGGGAGTGACCTGGAGTGTGTGTGTGGGCTGGCCGGGAGTGCCTGAATGTGTGTGTGGGCTGGCCGGGAGTGGCCTGGAGTGTGAGTGTGGACTGGCCGCGAGTGTGTGTGTGGGCTGGCCAGGAGTTGCCTGGAGTGTGTGATTGGGATGGCCGGGAGTGGCCTGGAGTGTGTGTGTGGGCTGGCCGGGAGTGGCCTGAAGTGTGTGATTGGGATGGCCGGGAGTGGCCTGGAGTGTGTGTGTGGGCTGGCCGGGAGTGGCCTTGCCTGGTGTGTGTGGGGGATGGCCGGGAGTGGACGGGAGTGTGTGTGTGGGCTGGCCGGGAGTGGCCTGGAGTGTGTGTGTGCTGACCGGGAGTGGCCTGGAGTGTGTGTGTGGGCTGGCCGGGAGTGACCTGGAGTGTGTGTGTGGGTTGGCCGGGAGTGACCTGGAGTGTGTGTGTGGGCTGGCCGGGAGTGGCCTGGAGTGTGTGTGTGGGCTGGCCGGGAGTGGCCGGGAGTGTGTGTGTGGGCTGGCCGGGATTGTGTGTGTGTGGGCTGGCCGGGAGTGGCCTGGAGTGTGTGTGTGGGCTGGCCGGGAGTGGCCTGGCCTGGAGTGTGTGTGTGGGCTGGCCGGCAGTGGCCTGGAGTGTGTGTGTGAGCTGGCCGGGAGTGGCCTGGAGTGTGTGTGTGGGCTGGCCGGGAGTGGCCTGGAGTATGTGTGTGGGCTGGCCGGGAGTGGCCTGGAGTGTGTGATTGGGCTGGCCGGGAGTGGCCGGGAGTGTGTGTGTGGGGTGGCCGGGAGTGGCCTGGAGTGTGTGTGTGGGCTGGCTGGGAGTGGCCTGGAGTGTGTGTGTGGGCTGCCCGGGAGTGGCCTGGAATGTGTGAATGGGCTGGCCGGGAGTGGCCTGGCCTGGGGTGTGTGTGTGGACTGGCCGCGAGTGGCCTGGAGTGTGAGTGTGGACTGGCCGGTAGTGGCCTGGAGTGTGAGTGTGGGCTGGCCGGGAGTGGCCTGGCCAGGTGTCTGTGTGTGGGCTGGCCGAGAGTGGCCTGGAATGTGTGTGTGGGCTGGTCGGGAGTAGCCTGGAGTGTGTGTGTGGGCTGGCTGGGAGTGGCCTGGAGTGTGTGTGTGGGCTGCCCGGGAGTGGCCCGGAGTATGTGTGTGGGCTGGCCGGGAGTGGCCTGGAGTGTGTGTGTGGGCTGGCTGGGAGTGGCCTGGAGTGTGAGTGTGGGCTGGCCGGGAGTGGCCCGGAGTATGTGTGTGGGCTGGCCGGGAGTGGCCTTGGAGTGTGTGTGTGGGCTGGCTGGGAGTGGCCTGGAGTGTGTGTGTGGGCTGCCCGGGAGTGGCCTGGAATGTGTGTGTGGGCTGGCCGGGAGTGGCCGGGAGTGTGTGTGTGGGCTGGCCAGGAGTTGCCTGGAGTGTGTGATTGGGAGGGCCGGGAGTGGCCTGGAGTGTGTGTGTGGGCTGGCCGGGAGTGGCCTGGAGTGTGTGATTGGGATGGCCGGGAGTGGCCTGGAGTGTGTGTGTGGGCTGGCCGGGAGTGGCCGGGAGTGTGTGTGTGGGCTGGCCGGGAGTGGCCTTGCCTGGTGTGTGTGTGGGATGGCCGGGAGTGGACGGGAGTGTGTGTGTGTGGGCTGGCCGGGAGTGGCCTGGAGTGTGAGTGTGGGCTGGCCGGGAGTGGCCTTGACTGGTGTGTGTGTGGGATGGCCGGGAGTGGCCTTGAGTGTGTGTGTGGGCTGGCCGGGAGTGGCCTGGAGTGTGTGTGTGTGCTGGCCGGGAGTGGCCTGGAGTGTGTGATTGGGATGGCCGGGAGTGGCCTGGAGTGTGTGTGTGGGCTGGCTGGGAGTGGCCTGGAGTGTGTGTGTGGGCTGGCCGGGAGTGGCCTGGAGTGTGTGTGTGGACTGGCCGGGAGTGGCCTGGAGTGTGAGTGTGGACTGGCCGGGAGTGGCCTGGAGTGTGTGTGTGGGCTGGCCGGGAGTGGCCTGGAGTGTGTGTGTGAGCTGGCCGGGAGTGGCCTGGAGTGTGAGTGTGGACTGGCCGGGAGTGGCCTGGAGTGTGTGTGTCGGCTGGCCAGGAGTTGCCTGGAGTGTGTGATTGGGATGGCTGGGAGTGGCCTGGAGTGTGTGTGTGGGCTGGCCGGGAGTGGCCTGGAGTGTGTGATTGGGATGGCCGGGAGTGGCCTGGAGTGTGTGTATGGGCTGGGCGGGAGCGGCCCGGAGTGTGAGTGTGGGCTGGCCGGGAGTGGCCTGGCCAGGTGTCTGTGTGTGGGCTGGCCGAGAGTGGCCTGGAATGTGTGTGTGGGCTGGTCGGGAGTAGCCTGGAGTGTGTGTGTGGGCTGGCTGGGAGTGGCCTGGAGTGTGTGTGTGGGCTGCCCGGGAGTGGCCCGGAGTATGTGTGTGGGCTGGCCGGGAGTGGCCTGGAGTGTGTGTGTGGGCTGGCTGGGAGTGGCCTGGAGTGTGAGTGTGGGCTGGCCGGGAGTGGCCCGGAGTATGTGTGTGGGCTGGCCGGGAGTGGCCTGGAGTGTGTGTGTGGGCTGGCTGGGAGTGGCCTGGAGTGTGTGTGTGGGCTGCCCGGGAGTGGCCTGGAATGTGTGTGTGGGCTGGCCGGGAGTGGCCGGGAGTGTGTGTGTGGGCTGGCCAGGAGTTGCCTGGAGTGTGTGATTGGGATGGCCGGGAGTGGCCTGGAGTGTGTGTGTGGGCTGGCCGGGAGTGGCTTGGAGTGTGTGATTGGGATGGCCGGGAGTGGCCTGGAGTGTGTGTGTGGGCTGGCCGGGAGTGGCCGGGAGTGTGTGTGTGGGCTGGCCGGGAGTGGCCTTGCCTGGTGTGTGTGTGGGATGGCCGGGAGTGGACGGGAGAGTGTGTGTGTGGGCTGGCCGGGAGTGGCCTGGAGTGTGAGTGTGGGCTGGCCGGGAGTGGCCTTGACTGGTGTGTGTGTGGGATGGCCGGGAGTGGCCTTGAGTGTGTGTGTGGGCTGGCCGGGAGTGGCCTGGAGTGTGTGTGTGTGCTGGCCGGGAGTGGCCTGGAGTGTGTGATTGGGATGGCCGGGAGTGGCCTGGAGTGTGTGTGTGGGCTGGCTGGGAGTGGCCTGGAGTGTGTGTGTGGGCTGGCCGGGAGTGGCCTGGAGTGTGTGTGTGGACTGGCCGGGAGTGGCCTGGAGTGTGAGTGTGGACTGGCCGGGAGTGGCCTGGAGTGTGTGTGTGGGCTGGCCGGGAGTGGCCTGGAGTGTGTGTGTGAGCTGGCCGGGAGTGGCCTGGAGTGTGAGTGTGGACTGGCCGGGAGTGGCCTGGAGTGTGTGTGTCGGCTGGCCAGGAGTTGCCTGGAGTGTGTGATTGGGATGGCCGGGAGTGGCCTGGAGTGTGTGTGTGGGCTGGCCGGGAGTGGCCTGGAGTGTGTGATTGGGATGGCCGGGAGTGGCCTGGAGTGTGTGTATGGGCTGGGCGGGAGCGGCCCGGAGTGTGTGTGTGGGCTGGTCGGGCGTAGCCTGGAGTCTGTGTGTGGGCTGGCCTGGAGTGGCCTGGAGTGTGAGTGTGGACTGGCCGGGAGTGGCCTGGAGTGTGTGTGTCGGCTGGCCAGGAGTTGCCTGGAGTGTGTGATTGGGATGGCCGGGAGTGGCCTGGAGTGTGTGTGTGGGCTGGCCGGGAGTGGGCTGGAGTGTGTGTGTGGGCTGGCCGGGAGTGGCCTGGAGTGTGTGTATGGGCTGGCCGGGAGTGGCCTGGTCTGGAGTGTGTGTGTGGACTGGCCGGGAGTGACCTGCAGTGTGTGTGTGGGCTGGCCGGGAGTGGCCTGAGTGTGTGTGTGGGCTGGCCGGGAGTGGCCTGGAGTGTGAGTGTGGACTGGCCGCGAGTGTGTGTGTGGGCTGGCCCGGAGTTGCCTGGAGTGTGTGATTGGGATGGCCGGGAGTGGCCTGGAGTGTGTGTGTGGGCTGGCCGGGAGTGGCCTGAAGTGTGTGATTGGGATGGCCGGGAGTGGCCTGGAGTGTGTGTGTGGGC
Organism: Scyliorhinus torazame; assembly: GCF_047496885.1. Lineage (NCBI taxonomy): Eukaryota > Metazoa > Chordata > Chondrichthyes > Carcharhiniformes > Scyliorhinidae > Scyliorhinus > Scyliorhinus torazame. Next base: position 56,262,255 of record NC_092711.1, read on the forward strand.
TGGCCGGGAGTGGCCTTGCCTGGTGTGTGTGTGGGATGGCCGGGAGTGGACGGGAGTGTGTTTGTGGGCTGGCCGGGAGTGGCCTGGAGTGTGTGTGTGCTGACCGGGAGTGGCCTGGAGTGTGTGTGTGGGCTGGCCGGGAGTGACCTGGAGTGTGTGTGTGGGCTGGCTGGGAGTGGCCTGGAGTGTGTGTGTGGGCTGGCCGGGAGTGGCCGGGAGTGTGTGTGTGGGCTGGCCGGGACTGTGTGTGTGTGGGCTGGCCGGGAGTGGCCTGGAGTGTGTGTGTGGGCTGGCCGGGAGTGGCCTGGCCTGGAGTGTGTGTGAGCTGGCCGGGAGTGGCCTGGAGTGTGTGTGTGAGCTGGCCGGGAGTGGCCTGGAGTGTGTGTGTGGGCTGGCCGGGAGTGGCCTGGAGTATGTGTGTGGGCTGGCCGGGAGTGGCCTGGAGTGTGTTATTGGGCTGGCCGGGAGTGGCCGGGAGTGTGTGTGTGGGGTGGCCGGGAGTGGCCTGGAGTGTGCGTGTGGGCTGGCTGGGAGTGGCCTGGAGTGTGTGTGTGGGCTGGCCGGGAGTGGCCTGGAGTGTGTGTATGGGCTGGCCGGGAGTGGCCTGGTCTGGAGTGTGTGTGTGGACTGGCCGGGAGTGACCTGGAGTGTGTGTGTGGGCTGGCCGGGAGTGCCTGAATGTGTGTGTGGGCTGGCCGGGAGTGGCCTGGAGTGTGAGTGTGGACTGGCCGCGAGTGTGTGTGTGGGCTGGCCAGGAGTTGCCTGGAGTGTGTGATTGGGATGGCCGGGAGTGGCCTGGAGTGTGTGTGTGGGCTGGCCGGGAGTGGCCTGAAGTGTGTGATTGGGATGGCCGGGAGTGGCCTGGAGTGTGTGTGTGGGCTGGCCGGGAGTGGCCTTGCCTGGTGTGTGTGGGGGATGGCCGGGAGTGGACGGGAGTGTGTGTGTGGGCTGGCCGGGAGTGGCCTGGAGTGTGTGTGTGCTGACCGGGAGTGGCCTGGAGTGTGTGTGTGGGCTGGCCGGGAGTGACCTGGAGTGTGTGTGTGGGTTGGCCGGGAGTGACCTGGAGTGTGTGTGTGGGCTGGCCGGGAGTGGCCTGGAGTGTGTGTGTGGGCTGGCCGGGAGTGGCCGGGAGTGTGTGTGTGGGCTGGCCGGGATTGTGTGTGTGTGGGCTGGCCGGGAGTGGCCTGGAGTGTGTGTGTGGGCTGGCCGGGAGTGGCCTGGCCTGGAGTGTGTGTGTGGGCTGGCCGGCAGTGGCCTGGAGTGTGTGTGTGAGCTGGCCGGGAGTGGCCTGGAGTGTGTGTGTGGGCTGGCCGGGAGTGGCCTGGAGTATGTGTGTGGGCTGGCCGGGAGTGGCCTGGAGTGTGTGATTGGGCTGGCCGGGAGTGGCCGGGAGTGTGTGTGTGGGGTGGCCGGGAGTGGCCTGGAGTGTGTGTGTGGGCTGGCTGGGAGTGGCCTGGAGTGTGTGTGTGGGCTGCCCGGGAGTGGCCTGGAATGTGTGAATGGGCTGGCCGGGAGTGGCCTGGCCTGGGGTGTGTGTGTGGACTGGCCGCGAGTGGCCTGGAGTGTGAGTGTGGACTGGCCGGTAGTGGCCTGGAGTGTGAGTGTGGGCTGGCCGGGAGTGGCCTGGCCAGGTGTCTGTGTGTGGGCTGGCCGAGAGTGGCCTGGAATGTGTGTGTGGGCTGGTCGGGAGTAGCCTGGAGTGTGTGTGTGGGCTGGCTGGGAGTGGCCTGGAGTGTGTGTGTGGGCTGCCCGGGAGTGGCCCGGAGTATGTGTGTGGGCTGGCCGGGAGTGGCCTGGAGTGTGTGTGTGGGCTGGCTGGGAGTGGCCTGGAGTGTGAGTGTGGGCTGGCCGGGAGTGGCCCGGAGTATGTGTGTGGGCTGGCCGGGAGTGGCCTTGGAGTGTGTGTGTGGGCTGGCTGGGAGTGGCCTGGAGTGTGTGTGTGGGCTGCCCGGGAGTGGCCTGGAATGTGTGTGTGGGCTGGCCGGGAGTGGCCGGGAGTGTGTGTGTGGGCTGGCCAGGAGTTGCCTGGAGTGTGTGATTGGGAGGGCCGGGAGTGGCCTGGAGTGTGTGTGTGGGCTGGCCGGGAGTGGCCTGGAGTGTGTGATTGGGATGGCCGGGAGTGGCCTGGAGTGTGTGTGTGGGCTGGCCGGGAGTGGCCGGGAGTGTGTGTGTGGGCTGGCCGGGAGTGGCCTTGCCTGGTGTGTGTGTGGGATGGCCGGGAGTGGACGGGAGTGTGTGTGTGTGGGCTGGCCGGGAGTGGCCTGGAGTGTGAGTGTGGGCTGGCCGGGAGTGGCCTTGACTGGTGTGTGTGTGGGATGGCCGGGAGTGGCCTTGAGTGTGTGTGTGGGCTGGCCGGGAGTGGCCTGGAGTGTGTGTGTGTGCTGGCCGGGAGTGGCCTGGAGTGTGTGATTGGGATGGCCGGGAGTGGCCTGGAGTGTGTGTGTGGGCTGGCTGGGAGTGGCCTGGAGTGTGTGTGTGGGCTGGCCGGGAGTGGCCTGGAGTGTGTGTGTGGACTGGCCGGGAGTGGCCTGGAGTGTGAGTGTGGACTGGCCGGGAGTGGCCTGGAGTGTGTGTGTGGGCTGGCCGGGAGTGGCCTGGAGTGTGTGTGTGAGCTGGCCGGGAGTGGCCTGGAGTGTGAGTGTGGACTGGCCGGGAGTGGCCTGGAGTGTGTGTGTCGGCTGGCCAGGAGTTGCCTGGAGTGTGTGATTGGGATGGCTGGGAGTGGCCTGGAGTGTGTGTGTGGGCTGGCCGGGAGTGGCCTGGAGTGTGTGATTGGGATGGCCGGGAGTGGCCTGGAGTGTGTGTATGGGCTGGGCGGGAGCGGCCCGGAGTGTGAGTGTGGGCTGGCCGGGAGTGGCCTGGCCAGGTGTCTGTGTGTGGGCTGGCCGAGAGTGGCCTGGAATGTGTGTGTGGGCTGGTCGGGAGTAGCCTGGAGTGTGTGTGTGGGCTGGCTGGGAGTGGCCTGGAGTGTGTGTGTGGGCTGCCCGGGAGTGGCCCGGAGTATGTGTGTGGGCTGGCCGGGAGTGGCCTGGAGTGTGTGTGTGGGCTGGCTGGGAGTGGCCTGGAGTGTGAGTGTGGGCTGGCCGGGAGTGGCCCGGAGTATGTGTGTGGGCTGGCCGGGAGTGGCCTGGAGTGTGTGTGTGGGCTGGCTGGGAGTGGCCTGGAGTGTGTGTGTGGGCTGCCCGGGAGTGGCCTGGAATGTGTGTGTGGGCTGGCCGGGAGTGGCCGGGAGTGTGTGTGTGGGCTGGCCAGGAGTTGCCTGGAGTGTGTGATTGGGATGGCCGGGAGTGGCCTGGAGTGTGTGTGTGGGCTGGCCGGGAGTGGCTTGGAGTGTGTGATTGGGATGGCCGGGAGTGGCCTGGAGTGTGTGTGTGGGCTGGCCGGGAGTGGCCGGGAGTGTGTGTGTGGGCTGGCCGGGAGTGGCCTTGCCTGGTGTGTGTGTGGGATGGCCGGGAGTGGACGGGAGAGTGTGTGTGTGGGCTGGCCGGGAGTGGCCTGGAGTGTGAGTGTGGGCTGGCCGGGAGTGGCCTTGACTGGTGTGTGTGTGGGATGGCCGGGAGTGGCCTTGAGTGTGTGTGTGGGCTGGCCGGGAGTGGCCTGGAGTGTGTGTGTGTGCTGGCCGGGAGTGGCCTGGAGTGTGTGATTGGGATGGCCGGGAGTGGCCTGGAGTGTGTGTGTGGGCTGGCTGGGAGTGGCCTGGAGTGTGTGTGTGGGCTGGCCGGGAGTGGCCTGGAGTGTGTGTGTGGACTGGCCGGGAGTGGCCTGGAGTGTGAGTGTGGACTGGCCGGGAGTGGCCTGGAGTGTGTGTGTGGGCTGGCCGGGAGTGGCCTGGAGTGTGTGTGTGAGCTGGCCGGGAGTGGCCTGGAGTGTGAGTGTGGACTGGCCGGGAGTGGCCTGGAGTGTGTGTGTCGGCTGGCCAGGAGTTGCCTGGAGTGTGTGATTGGGATGGCCGGGAGTGGCCTGGAGTGTGTGTGTGGGCTGGCCGGGAGTGGCCTGGAGTGTGTGATTGGGATGGCCGGGAGTGGCCTGGAGTGTGTGTATGGGCTGGGCGGGAGCGGCCCGGAGTGTGTGTGTGGGCTGGTCGGGCGTAGCCTGGAGTCTGTGTGTGGGCTGGCCTGGAGTGGCCTGGAGTGTGAGTGTGGACTGGCCGGGAGTGGCCTGGAGTGTGTGTGTCGGCTGGCCAGGAGTTGCCTGGAGTGTGTGATTGGGATGGCCGGGAGTGGCCTGGAGTGTGTGTGTGGGCTGGCCGGGAGTGGGCTGGAGTGTGTGTGTGGGCTGGCCGGGAGTGGCCTGGAGTGTGTGTATGGGCTGGCCGGGAGTGGCCTGGTCTGGAGTGTGTGTGTGGACTGGCCGGGAGTGACCTGCAGTGTGTGTGTGGGCTGGCCGGGAGTGGCCTGAGTGTGTGTGTGGGCTGGCCGGGAGTGGCCTGGAGTGTGAGTGTGGACTGGCCGCGAGTGTGTGTGTGGGCTGGCCCGGAGTTGCCTGGAGTGTGTGATTGGGATGGCCGGGAGTGGCCTGGAGTGTGTGTGTGGGCTGGCCGGGAGTGGCCTGAAGTGTGTGATTGGGATGGCCGGGAGTGGCCTGGAGTGTGTGTGTGGGCTGGCCGGGAGTGGCCTTGCCTGGTGTGTGTGTGGGATGGCCGGGAGTGGACGGGAGTGTGTTTGTGGGCTGGCCGGGAGTGGCCTGGAGTGTGTGTGTGCTGACCGGGAGTGGCCTGGAGTGTGTGTGTGGGCTGGCCGGGAGTGACCTGGAGTGTGTGTGTGGGCTGGCTGGGAGTGGCCTGGAGTGTGTGTGTGGGCTGGCCGGGAGTGGCCGGGAGTGTGTGTGTGGGCTGGCCGGGACTGTGTGTGTGTGGGCTGGCCGGGAGTGGCCTGGAGTGTGTGTGTGGGCTGGCCGGGAGTGGCCTGGCCTGGAGTGTGTGTGAGCTGGCCGGGAGTGGCCTGGAGTGTGTGTGTGAGCTGGCCGGGAGTGGCCTGGAGTGTGTGTGTGGGCTGGCCGGGAGTGGCCTGGAGTATGTGTGTGGGCTGGCCGGGAGTGGCCTGGAGTGTGTTATTGGGCTGGCCGGGAGTGGCCGGGAGTGTGTGTGTGGGGTGGCCGGGAGTGGCCTGGAGTGTGCGTGTGGGCTGGCTGGGAGTGGCCTGGAGTGTGTGTGTGGGCTGCCCGGGAGTGGCGTGGAATGTGTGAATGGGCTGGCCGGGAGTGGCCTGGCCTGGGGTGTGTGTGTGGACTGGCCGGGAGTGGCCTGGAGTGTGAGTGTGGACTGGCCGGTAGTGGCCTGGAGTGTGTGTGTGGTCTGGCCGGGAGAGGCCTGGAGTGTGAGTGTGGGCTGGCCGGGAGTGGCCTGGCCAGGTGTCTGTGTGTGGGCTGGCCGAGAGTGGCCTGGAATGTGTGTGTGGGCTGGTCGGGAGTAGCCTGGAGTGTGTGTGTGGGCTGGCTGGGAGTGGCCTGGAGTGTGTGTGTGGGCTGCCCGGGAGTGGCCCGGAGTATGTGTGTGGGCTGGCCGGGAGTGGCCTGGAGTGTGTGTGTGGGCTGGCTGAGAGTGGCCTGGAGTGTGAGTGTGGGCTGGCCGGGAGTGGTCCGGAGTATATGTGTGGGCTGGCCGGGAGTGGCCTGGAGTGTGTGTGTGGGCTGGCTGGGAGTGGCCTAGAGTGTGTGTGTGGGCTGCCCGGGAGTGGGCTGGAATGTGTGTGTGGGCTGGCCGGGAGTGGCCTGGAGTGTGTGTGTGGGCTGGCCAGGAGTTGCCTGGAGTGTGTGATTGGGATGGCCGGGAGTGGCCTGGAGTGTGTGTGTGGGCTGGCCGGGAGTGGCCTGGAGTGTGTGATTGGGATGGCCGGGAGTGGCCTGGAGTGTGTGTGTGGGCTGGCCGGGAGTGGCCGGGAGTGTGTGTGTGGGCTGGCCGGGAGTGGCCTTGCCTGGTGTGTGTGTGGGATGGGCGGGAGTGGACGGGAGTGTGTGTGTGTGGGCTGGCCGGAAGTGGCCTGGAGTGTGTGTGTGGGCTGGCCGGGAGTGGCCTGGAGTGTGTGTGTGGGCTGGCCGGGAATGGCCTGGAGTGTGTGAGTGGGCGGCCCGGGAGTGGCCTGGAGTGTGTGTATGCTGACCGGGAGTGGCCTGGAGTGTGTGTGTGGGTTGGCCGGGAGTGGCCTGGAGTGTGTCTGTGGACTGGCCGGGAGTGGCCTGGAGTGTGTGAGTGGGCGGCCCGGGAGTGGCCTGGAGTGTGTGTGTGTGCTGACCGGGAGTGGCCTGGAGTGAGTGTGGGGGCTGGCCGGGAGTGGCCTGGAATGTGTGTGTGGGCTGGCCGGGAGTGACCTGGAGTGTGTGTGTGGGCTTGCCGGGAGTGGCCTGGAGTGTGTGTGTGTGCTGACCGGGAGTGGCCTGGAGTGTGTGTGTGGGCTGGCCGGGAGTGGCCTGGGGTGTGTGTGTGGGCTGGCCGGGAGTGGCCTGGCCTGGAGTGTGTGTGTGAGCTGGCCGGGAGTGGCCTGGAGTGTGTGTGTGAGCTGGCCGGGAGTGGCCTGGAGTGTGTGTGTGGGCTGGCCGGGAGTGGCCTGGAGTGTGTGTGTGGGCTGGCCGGGAGTGGCCTGGAGTGTGTGTGTGGGCTGGCCGGGATTGGCCTGGAGTGTGTGATTGGGCTGGCCGGGAGTGGCCGGGAGTGTGTGTGTGGGGTGGCCGGGAGTGGCCTAGAGTGTGTGTGTGGGCTGGACGGGATGGCCTGGAGTGTGAGTGTGGGCTGGCCGGGAGTGGCCTTGACTGGTGTGTGTGTGGGCTGGCCGAGAGTGGCCTGGAATGTGTGTGTGGGCTGGTCGGGATAGCCTGGTGTCTGTGTGTGGGCTGGCCGGGAGTGGCCTTGACTGGTGTGTGTATGGGCTGGCCGGGAGTGGCCCGGAGTGTGAGTGTGGGCTGGCCGGGAGAGGCCTGGAGTGTGTGTGTGGGCTGGACGGGATGGCCTGGAGTGTGAGTGTGGGCTGGCCGGGAGTGGCCTGGAGTGTGAGTGTGGGCTGGCCGGGAGTGGCCTGGAGTGTGTGTGTGGACTGGCCGGGAGTGGCCTGGAGTGTGTGTGTGGGCTGGCCGGGAGTGGCCTGGAGTGTGTGTGTGGGCTGGGGAGAGTGGCCTGGAGTGTGTGTGTGGGCTGGCCGGGAGTGGCCTGGAGTGTGTGTGTGGGCTGGCCGGGAGTGGCCTGGAGTGTGTGTGTGGGCTGGCCGGGAGTGGCCTGGAGTGTGTGTGTGGGCTGGCCGGGAGTGGCCTGGAGTGTGTGTGTGTGGGCTGGCCGGAAGTGGTCTGGAGTGTGTGTGTGGGCTGGCCAGGAGTGGCCTGGAGTGTGTATGTGGGCTGGCCGGGATTGTCCTGGAGTGTGTGTGTGGGCTGGCCGGGAGTGGCCTGGAGTGTGTGTGTGGGCTGGCCGGGAGTGACCTGGAGTGTGTGTGTGGGCTGGCCGGGAGTGGCCTGGAGTGTGTGTGTGTGCTGACCGGGAGTGGCCTGGAGTGTGTGTGTGGGCTGGCCGGGAGTGGCCTGGAGTGTGTGTGTGGGCTGGCCGGGAGTGGCCTGGCCTGGAGTGTGTGTGTGAGCTGGCCGTGAGTGGCCTGGAGTGTGTGTGTGAGCTGGCCGGGAGTGGCCTGGAGTGTGTGTGTGGGCTGGCCGGGAGTGGCCTGGAGTGTGTGTGTGGGCTGGCCGGGAGTGGCCTGGAGTGTGTGATTGGGCTGGCCGGGAGTGGCCGGGAGTGTGTGTGTGGGGTGGCCGGGAGTGGCCTGGAGTGTGTGTGTGGGCTGGACGGGATGGCCTGGAGTGTGAGTGTGGGCTGGCCGGGAGTGGCCCGGAGTATGTGTGTGGGCTGGCCGGGAGTGGCCTGGAGTGTGTGTGTGGGCTGGCTGGGAGTGGCCTTGAGTGTGTGTGTGGGCTGGCCGGGAGTGGCCTGGAGTGTGTGTGGGCTGGCCGGGAGTGGCCGGGAGTGTGTGTGTGGGCTGGCCGGGAGTGGCCTGGAGTGTGTGCGTGGGCTGGCCGGGAGTGGCCTGGAGTGTGTATGGGCTGGCCGGGAGTGGCCTTGACTGGTGTGTGTGTGGGCTGGCCGAGAGTGGCCTGGAATGTGTGTGTGGGCTGGTCGGGAGTAGCCTGGAGTCTGTGTGTGGGCTGGCCGGGAGTGGCCTGGACTGGTGTGTGTGTGGGCTGGCCGGGAGTGGCCCGGAGTGTGAGTGTGGGCTGGCCGGGAGAGGCCTGGAGTGTGTGTGTTGGCTGGACGGGATGGCCTGGAGTGTGAGTGTGGGCTGGCCGGGAGTGGCCTGGAGTGTGAGTGTGGGCTGGCCGGGAGTGGCCTGGAGTGTGTGTGTGGACTGGCCGGGAGTGGCCTGGAGTGTGTGTGTGGGCTGGGGAGAGTGGCCTGGAGTGTGTTTGTGGGCTGGCCGGGAGTGGCCTGGAGTGTGTGTGTGGGCTGGCCGGGAGTGGCCTGGAGTGTGTGTGTGGGCTGAGGAGAGTGGCCTGGAGTGTGTGTGTGGGCTGGCCGGGAGTGGCCTGGAGTGTGTTTGTGGGCTGGCCGGGAGTGGCCTGGAGTGTGTGTGTGGGCTGGCCGGGAGTGGCCTGGAGTGTGTGTGTGGGCTGGCTGGGAGTGGCCTGGAGTGTGTGTGTGTGGGCTGGCCGGAAGTGGTCTGGAGTGTGTGTGTGGGCTGGCCAGGAGTGGCCTGGAGTGTGTATGTGGGCTGGCCGGGATTGGCCTGGAGTGTGTGTGTGGGCTGGCCGGGAGTGGCCTGGAGTATGTGTGTGGGCTGGCCGGGAGTGGCCTGGAGTGTGTGTGTGGGCTGGCCGGGAGTGGCCTGGAGTATGTGTGTGGGCTGGCCGGGAGTGGCCTGGAGTGTGTGTGTGGGCTGGTAGAGTGGCCTGGAGTGTGTGTGTGGGCTGGGGAGAGTGGCCTGGGGTGTGTGTGTGGGCTGGTAGAGTGGCCTGGAGTGTGTGTGTGGGCTGGGGAGAGTGGCCTGGAGTGTGTGTGTGGGCTGGCCGGGAGTGGCCTGGAGTGTGTGTGTGGGCTGGCCGGGAGTAGCCTGGAGAGTGTGTGTGGGCTGGCCGGGAGTGGCCTGGAGTGTGTGTGTGGGCTGGGGAGAGTGGCCTGGAGTGTGTGTGTGGGCTGGCCGGGAGTGGCCTGGAGTGTGTGTGTGGGCTGGCCGGGAGTGGCCTGGAGTGTGTGTGTGGGCTGGCCGGGAGTGGCCTGGAGTGTGTGTGTGGGCTGGGCGGGAGTGGCCTGGAGTGTGTGTGTGGGCTGGCCGGGAGTAGCCTGGAGAGTGTGTGTGGGCTGGCCGGGAGTGGCCTGGAGTGTGTGTGTGGGCTGGGGAGAGTGGCCTGGAGTGTGTGTGTGGGCTGGCCGGGAGTGGCCTGGAGTGTGTGTGTGGGCTGGCCGGGAGTGGCCTGGAGTGTGTGTGTGGGCTGGCCGGGAGTGGCCTGGAGTGTGTGTGGGCTGGGCGGGAGTGGCCTGGACTGTGTGTGTGTGGGCTGGCCGGAAGTGGTCTGGAGAGTGTGTGTGGGCTGGCCGGGAGTGGCCTGGAGTGTGTGTGTGTGGAGTGGCCGGGAGTGGCCTGGCCTGGAGAGTGTGTGTGGGCTGGCCGGGAGTGGCCTGGAGTGTGTGTGTGTGGAGTGGCCGGGAGTGGCGTGGCCTGGAGAGTGTGTGTGGGCTGGCCGGGAGTGGCCTGGAGTGTGAGTGTGGACTGGCCGGGAGTGGCCTGGCCTGGAGTGTGTGTGTGGGCTGGCCGGGAGTGGGCGGGAGTGTATGTGTGGGCTGGCCGAGAGTGGCCTGGAGTGTGTATGTGGGCTGGCCGGGAGTGGCCTGGAGTGTGTGTGTGGGCTGGCCGGGAGTGGCTTGGAGTGTGTGTGTGGGCTGGCCGGGAGTGGCCTGGAGTGTGTGTGTGGGCTGGCCGGGAGTGGACGGGAGTGTGTGTGTGGGCTGGCCGGGAGTGGCCCTGGAGTGTGTGTGTGGGCTGGCCGGGAGTGGCCTGGAGAGTGTGTGTGGGCTGGCCGGGAGTGGCCTGGAGTGTGTGTGTGGTCTGGCCGGGAGTAGCCTGGAGTGTGTGTGTGGGCTGGCCGGGAGTGGCCTGGAGTGTGTGTGTGGGCTGGCCGGGAGTGGACGGGAGTGTGTGTGTGGGCTGGCCGGGAGTGGCCCTGGAGTGTGTGTGTGGACTGGCCGGGAGTGGCCTGGAGTGTGTGTGTGGGCTGGCTGGGAGTGGCCGGGAGTATGTGTGTGGGCTGGCCGGGAGTGGCCTGGAGTGTGTGTGTGGGCTGGCCGGGAGTGGCCGGGAGTGTGTGTGTGGGCTGGCCGGGAGTGGCCTGGCCTGGAGTGTGTGTGTGGGCTGGCCGGGAGTGGCCTGGAGTGTGTGTGGGGGCTGACCGGGAGTGGCCTGGAGTCTGTGTGTGGGCTGGTCGGGAGTGGCCGGGAGTGTGTGTGTGGACTGGCCGGGAGTGGCCGGGAGTTTGTGTATGAGCTGGCCGGGAGTGGCCTGGAGTGTGTGTGTGGGCTGGCCGGGAGTGGCCTGGAGCGTGTGTGAGGGCTGGCCGGGAGTGGTCTGGAGTGTGTGTGTGTGCTGGCCGGGAGTGGCCTGGAGCGTGTGTGAGGGCTGGCCGGGAGTGGCCTGGAGTGTGTGTGTGGGCTGGCTGGGAGTGGCCTGGAGTGTGTGTGTGGGCTGGTCGGGAGTGGCTTGGAGTGTGTGTGTGGGCTGGCCGGGAGTGGCCTGGAGTGGGTGTGTGGGCTGGCCGGGAGTGGCCTGGCCTGGAGTGTGTGTGTGGGCTGGCCGGGAGTGGCCTGACCTGGAGTGTGCGTGTGGGCTGGCCGGGAGTGGCCTGGAGTGTGTGTGGGGGCTGGCAGGGAGTGGCCTGGCCAGGAGTCTGTGTGTGGGCTGGCCGGGAGTGGCCTGGAGTGTGTGTGGGGGCTGGCCGGGAGTGGCCTGGCCAGGTGTCTGTGTGTGGGCTGGCCGGGAGTGGCCTGGAGTGTGTGTGTGGGCTGGCCGGGAGTGGCCTGGAGTGTGTGTGTGGGCTGGCCGGGAGTGGCCTGGAATGTGTGTGTGGGCTGGGCGGGAGTGGCCTGGAGTGTGTGTGTGGGCTGGCCGGGAGTTGCCTGGAGTGTGTGTGTGGGCTGGCCGGCAGTGTGTGTGTGGGCTGGCCGGGAGTGGCCTGGAGTGTGTGTGTGGGCTGGCCGGCAGTGTGTGTGTGGGCTGGCCGGGAGTGGCCTGGAGTGTGTGTGTGGGCTGGCCTCCCACCTGCCCCCTCATTGTAGAATCGACTTGCGTATTCTAGAAACTCCCCCCATTTCTTACTATTTTTCCAGGGAATAATTTACAGTGGTCCCTGGGCAGTATATAATTATATACAGTGGTCTCTGGCTAGTATATCATTATATACAGTGGTCCCTGGGAAGTATATCTTAATATACAGTGGTCTCGGGCTAGTCTATCATTATATACAGAGGTCCCTGGGCAGTATATCATTATTTACAGTGGTCTCTGTGCAGAATATCATTATTTACAGTGGTCCCTGGGCAGTATATCATTATTTACATTGGACCCTGAGCAGTATATCTTTATAGACAGTGGTACCTGCGCAGTATATCATTATTGACAGTGGTCCCTGGGTAGTATATCATTATTTACAGTGGTCTCTGTGCAGAATATCATTATTTACAGTAGTCCATGGGTGGTATGTCATGACTTACAGTGGTCACTGGGTTGTATATCATTATTTACAGCGGTCTCTTTGCAGAATATCATTATATACCGTGGTTCCTGGGTAGTATGTCATTACTTACAGTGGTCACTGGGGAGAATATCATTATTTACAGTGGTCCCGGTTAGTGTATCATTATCCACCGTTGTCCCTGGGTAGAATATCATTATCTTCAGCGGTCCCTGGGTTGTATACCATTATTTAAAGTGGCCTTGGGGAGGTAGCATCATTTACAGTGGCCACTGGATAGTATACCATTGTTAACAGTGGCCTTGGGTAGGTATCATCATTTACAGTGGTCACTGGATAGTAATTCATTATTTACAGTGGTCCCTGGGTAGAATATCATTATTTACAGTGGTCCCTGGATAGTATATCATTATCTGCAGTGGTCCCTGAGCGGTATATCAGTATCTACAATCTCATTATTTACTGAGGTCCCTGGGAAGAATATCATTATTTACTGTGGTCCCTGGGTATTATCTCATTACTTACAGTGGTCCCTGGGGAAAATATCATTATTTACAGTGGTCTCTGGGTAGTATATCATTATCTACAATGGTCCCTGGGTATTATGTCATCATTTACAGAGGTCCCCGGGTAGGATATCATTATTTACAGTGACCCCTGGGTAGTATATCCATATCTACAATGGCCCCTGGGTATTATCTCATTATTTACTGAGGTCCCTGGGTAGAATATCATTATTTACTGTGGTCCCAGGGTAGTATCTCATTATTTACAATGGTCCCTGTGTGGTATATCAGTATCTACAATGGTCTCTGGGTATTATCTCATTATTTACTGTGGTCCCTGGGTAGTATATAATTATTTACTGTGGTCCCAGGGTAGTATCTCATTATTTACTGTGGTCCCAGGGGAGTATCTCATTATTTACAATGGTCCCTGTGTGGTATATCAGTATCTACAATGGTCTCTGGGTATTATCTCATTATTTACTGTGGTCCCTGGGGAGAATAGCATTATTTACATTGGTCTCTGGGTAGTATATCATTATTTACAGTGGTCCTTGGGTAGTATATCATTATTTACAGTGGTCCCTGAGTGGTATATCCGTAACTACAATGGCCCCTGGGTGGTATGTAATGACGTACAGTGGTCACTGGGTTGTATATCATTATTTACAGTGGTCTCTGTGCACAATATCATTATATACAGTGGTTCCTGAGTAGTATGTCATTACTTACAGTGGTCACTGGGGAGAATATCATTATTCACAGTGGTCCCGGTTAGTGTATCATTATCTACCATTGTCCCTGGGTAGAATATCAGTATTTACAGTGGTCCCTGGATAGTATATCATTATCTGCAGTGGTCCCTGGTTAGAATATCATTATTTACTGTGGTCCCTGGGTAGTATCTCATTATTTACAATGGTCCCTGTGTGGTATATCAGTATCTACAATGGTCCCTGGGTAGTATCTCATTATTTACAATGGTCCCTCTGTGGTATATCAGTATCTACAATGGTCTCTGGGTATTATCTCATTATTTACTGTTGTCCCTGGGTAGTATATCATTATTTACTGTGGTCCCAGGGTAGTATCTCATTATTTACTGTGGTCCCAGGGTTGGAGCTCATTATTTACAATGGTCCCTGTGTGGTATAATAGTATCTACAATGGTCCCTGGGTATTATCTCATTATTTACTGTGTTCCCTGGGTAGTATATCATTATTTACTGTGGTCCCAGGGTAGTATCTCATTATTTACAATGGTCCCTGAGTGGTATATCAGTATCTACAATGGTCCCTGGGTATTATCTCATTATTTACTGTGTTCCCTGGGGAGAATATCATTATTTACATTGGTCTCTGGGTAGTATATCATTATTTACAGTGGTCCCTGGGTAGTATATCATTATTTACAGTGGTCCCTGAGTGGTATATCCGTATCTACAATGGCCCCTGGGTATTATCTCATTATTTACTGAGGTCCCTGGGAAGAATATCATTATTTACTGTGGACCCTGGGTAGTATCTCATTATTTACAATGGTCCCTGTGTGTTATATCAGTACCTACAATGGTCCCTGGGTATTATCTCATTATTTACTGTGGTCCCTGGGTAGCATATCATTATTTACTGTGGTCCCAGGGTTGTATCTCATTATTTACAATGGACCCTGTGTGGTATAATAGTATCTACAATGGTCCCTGGGTATTATCTCATTATTTACTGTGGTCCCAGGGTAGTATATCATTATTTACTGTGGTCCCAGGGTAGTATCTCATCATTTACAATGGTCCCTGGGTGGTATATCAGTATCTACAATGGTCCCTGGGTATTATCTCATTATTTACTGTGGTCTCTGGGGAGAATATCATTATTTACATTGGTCTCTGGGTAGTATATCATTATTCACAGTGGTCCCAGGGTAGTATCTCATTATTTACAGTGGTCCCTGTGTGGTATATCAGTATCTACAATGGTCCCTGTGTATTATCTCATTACTTACAGTGGTCCCTGGGGAGTATCTCATTATTTACAGTGGTCTCTGGGGAGTATATTCTTATCTACAATGGTCCCTGGGTATTATCTCATTACTTACAGTGGTCCCTGGGTAGTATCTCATTATTTACAGTGGTCTCTGGGGAGTATATTCTTATCTACAATGGTCCCTGGGTATTATCTCATTATTTGCAGTGATTTGGGGAGAATATCATTATTTACAGTGGTCCCTAGGTAGTATATCATTATTTACAGTGGTCCCTGGGTAGAGTATCAGGATCTACAATGGTCCCTGGGTAATATATCATTATTTACAGTGGTCCCTGGGTATTATCTCATTATTAACTGTGGTCCCTGGGTAGTATATCATTATTTACAGTGGTCCCTGGGTATTATCTCATTATTTACTGTGGACCCTGTGGAGAATATCATTATTTACAGTGGTCTCTGGGTAGTATAACCGTATCTACAATGGTCCCTGGGTAGTATCTCGTTATTTACTGTGGTCCCTGGGTAGTATCTCATTATTTACTGTGGTCCCTGTGGAGAATATCATTATTTACAGTGGTCTCTGGGTATTATCTCATTATTTACTGTGGTCCCTGTGATGAATACCATTATTTACAGTTGTCTCTGGGTAGTATATACGTATCTACAATGGTCCCTGGGAAGTATCTCATTATTTACTGTGGTCCCTGGGTAGTATATCATTGTTTACTGTGCTCCCTGGGTAGCATATCATTATTTACAGTGGTCTCTGGCTAGTATATCATTATATACAGTGGTCCCTGGGCAGTATATCATTATTGACAGTGGTCCCTGGGTAGCATATCATTATACACAGTGGTCTCTGGCTAGTCTATCATTATATACAGTGGTCCGTGGCCAGTATATCATTATTGACAGTGGTCCCTGGGTAGCGTATCATTATTTACAGTGGTCTCTGTGCAGAATATCATTATTTACAGTGGTCCATGGGCAGTATATCATTATTTACATTGGTCCCTGGGCAGTATATCTTTATATACAGTGGTCCCTGCGCAGTATATCATTATTGACAGTGGTCCCTGGGTAGTATATCATTATTTACAGTGGTCTCTGTGCAGAATATCATTATTTACAGTAGTCCCTGGGTGGTATGTCATGACTTACAGTGGTCACTGGGTTGTATATCATTATTTACAGTGGTCTCTGGCTAGTATATCATTATATACAGTGGTCCCTGGCCAGTATATCATTATTGACAGTGGTCCCTGGGTAGCATATCATTATATACAGTGGTCTCTGGCTAGTCTATCATTATATACAGTGGTCCCTGGGCAGTATATCATTATTGACAGTGGTCAATGGGTAGTATATCATTATTTACAGTGGTCTCTGTGCAGAATATCATTATTTACATTGGTCCCTGAGCAGTATATTTTTATATACAGTGGTCCCTGCGCAGTATATCATTATTGACAGTGGTCCCTGGGTAGTATATCATTATTTACAGTGGTCTCTGTGCAGAATATCATTATTTACAGTAGTCCCTGGGTGGTATGTCATGACTTACAGTGGTCACTGGGTTGTATATCATTATTTGCAGTGGTCTCTGTGCAGAATATCATTATATACTGTGGTTCCTGGGTAGAATGTCATTACTTACAGTTGTCACTGGGGAGAATATCATTATTTACAGTGGTCCCGGTTATTGTATCATTATCTACCGTTGTCCCTGGGTAGAATATCATTATCTTCAGCGGTTCCTGGGTTGTATACCATTATTTACAGTGGCCTTGGGCAGGTAGCATCATTTACAGTGGCCACTGGATAGTATTTCATTAGTTACAGTGGTCCCTGGGCAATATATCATTATTTACAGTGGTCCTTGGATAGTGCATCATTATTTACAGTGATCCCAGCGTAGATTATTATCATTTGAAATGGTCCTTTGGTAGTACAGCATTCTTTACACGGGTCCCTGAGTAGTATCTCATTCTTTACAGTGGTCCCTGGGAAGCATATCGTCATTTACAGTGGTCCCTGTGTAGTATCTCATTATGCACAGCGGTCCCTGGGTAGAATAACATTATATACAGTGGTCCCTGGTTAGTAAATCATTATTTACAGTCGTCCCTGGATAGTATACCATTATTTACAGTGGCCTTGGGTAGGTATCATCATTTACAGTGGTCACTGGATAGTAATTCATTATTTACAGTGGTCCCTGGGTAGAATATCATTATTTACAGTGGTCCCTGGATAGTATATCATTACCTGCAGTGGTCCCTGGTTAGAATATCATTATTTACTGTGGTCCCTGGGTCGTATCTCATTATTTACAATGGTCCCTGAACGGTATATCAGTATCTACAATGGTCCCTGGGTATTATATCATTACTTACAGTGGTCCCTGGGGAGAATATAATTATTTACAGTGGTCTCTGGATAGTATATCATTATCTACAATGGTCCCTGGGTATTATGTCATCATTTACAGTGGTCCCCGGGTAGAATATCGTTATTTACAGTGACCCCTGGGTAGTATATCCGTATCTACAATGGCCCCTGGGTATTATCTCATTATTTACTGAGGTCCCTGGGTAGAATATCATTATTTACTGTGGTCCCTGGATAGTATCTCATTATTTACTGTGGTCCAAGGATAGTATCTCATTATTTACAATGGACCCTGTGTGGTATAATAGTATCTACAATGGTCACTGGGTATTATCTCATTATTTACTGTGGTCCCTGGGTAGTATATCATTATTTACTGTGGTCCCAGGGTAGTATCTCATCATTTACAATGGTCCCTGAGTGGTATATCAGTATCTACAATGGTCCATGGGTATTATCTCATTATTTACTGTGGTCCCTGGAGAGAATATCATTATTTACATTGGTCTCTGGGTCGTATGTCATTATTTACAGTGGTCCCTGGGTAGGATATCATTATTTACAGTGGTCCCTGAGTGGTATATCAGTATCTACAATGGTCCCTGGGTATTATCTCATTATTTACTGTGGTCCCTGGGTAGTACATCATTATTTACTGTGGTCCCAGGGTAGTATCTCATTATTTACAGTGGTCCCTGAGAGGTATATCAGTATCTACAATGGTCCCTGGGTATTATCTCATTATTTGCTGTGGTCCCTGGGTAGTACATCATTATTTACTGTGGTCCCAGGGTAGTATCTCATTATTTACAGTGGTCCCTGAGAGGTATATCAGTATCTACAATGGTCCCTGGGTATTATCTCTTTACTTACAGTGGTCCCTGGGTAGTATCTCATTATTTACAGTGGTCTCCTGGGGAGTATATTCTTATCTACAATGGTCCCTGTGCATTATCTCATTATTTGCAGTGGTTTGGGAAGAATATCATTATTTACAGTGGTCCCTAGGTAGTATATCATTATTTACAGTGGTCCCTGGGTAGAATATCAGGATCTACAATGGTCCCTGGGTAATATATCATTATTTACATTGGTCCCTGGGTATAATCTCATTATTTACTGTTGTCCCTGGGTAGTATATCATTATTTACTGTGGTCCCTGGGTAATATATCATTTTTTACAGTGGTCCCTGGGTATTACCTCATTATTTACTGTGGTCCCTGTGGAGAATATCATTATTTACAGTGGTCTCTGGGTAGTATATCCGTATCTACAATGGTCCCTGGGTTGTATCTCATTATTTACTGTGGTCCCTGGGTTGTGTATCATTATTTACAGTGGTCCCTGGGTAGAATATCATTACTTACAGTGGTCCCTGGGTAGTACGTCATTATTTACAGTGCTCCCAGGGTAATATATTATTATTTATTGTGGTCCCTGTGAAGAATATGATTATTTACAGTGGTCCCAGGGTAGTATATCATTATTTACAGTGGCCGTGGGTAGTATATCATTATTTACAGTGGTCCCAGGGTAGTATATCATTATTACAGTGGCCGTGGGTAGTATATCATTATTTAATTGCCATGGGCTGCATATCATTATTTACTGTGGTCCCTTGCTAGTGGATGATTATTTCCAATGGTCCCGATGTAGTATATCATTATTTACAGTTGTCCCTGGGTAGAATATCATTATTTGCAGTGCTCTCTGATTAGAATATTATTATTTGCAGTGGTCCCTGGGTAGAATATCATTATTTATAGTGGACCATAGGTCGAATATCATTATCTTCTGATCCCTTGGCCGTTTGTTATTATTTACAGTGGTCATTGGGTAGTATATGAATATTTACAGTGGTCCCTGGGTAGTCTCTCATTATTTACAGTTGTCTCTGGGCGGTATATCATTATTTACAGTGGTCCCTGGGTAGACTGTCATTATTTACAGTGGTCCCTGGGAAGTATATCATTATTTACAGTGGTCCCTGGTTAGTATATCAATATTTACAGTGGTCCCTGGGTAGAATATCATTATTTACAGTGGTCCCTGGGTAGTAGATCAATATTTACAGTGGTCCCTGTGTAGAATATCAGTATTTACAGTGGTCCCCGGGTATTTTATCATCGTTTATAGTGGTCCCTGTGTAGAATATCAGTATTTACAGTGGTCCCTGGGTAATATATCATTATTTACATTGGTTCCTGGGGAATGTCTCATTATTTACAGTGGACCCTGGGTAGAATATCATTATTTGCAGTGCTCTCTGATTAGAATATTATTATTTGCAGTGGTCCCTGGGTAGAATATCATTATTTATAGTGGACCATAGGTCGAATATCATTATCTTCTGATCCCTTGGCCGTTTGTTATTATTTACAGTGGTCATTGGGTAGTATATGAATATTTACAGTGGTCCCTGGGTAGAATATCATTATTTACAGTGGTCCCTGGGTAGTATCTGATTATTTACAGTGGTCTCTGGGCGGTATATCATTATTTACAGTGGTCCCTGGGCAGAAAATCATTATTTACTGTGGTCCCTGGTTAGAATATCATTATTTGCAGTGGTCCCTGGGTAGAATATCATTATTTATAGTGGACCCTAGGTCGAATATGAATATTTACAGTGGTCCCTGGGTAGAATATCATTATTTATAGTGGTCCCTGGGTAGTCTCTCATTATTTACAGTTGTCTCTGGGCGGTATATCATTATTTACAGTGGTCCCTGGGTAGACTGTCATTATTTACAGTGGTCCCTGGGAAGTATATCATTATTTACAGTGGTCCCTGGTTAGTATATCAATATTTACAGTGGTCCCTGGGTAGAATATCATTATTTACAGTGGTCCCTGGGTAGTAGATCAATATTTACAGTGGTCCCTGGATAGAATATCAGTATTTACAGTGGTCCCCGGGTATTTTATCATCGTTTATAGTGGTCCCTGTGTAGAATATCAGTATTTACAGTGGTCCCTGGGTAATATATCATTATTTACATTGGTTCCTGGGGAATGTCTCATTATTTACAGTGGACCCTGGGTAGAATATCATTATTTACAGTGGTCCCTGGGTAGAATATCATTATTTACAGTGGTCCCTGGGCGGTATATCATTAGTTACAGTGGTCCCTGGGTAGAATATCATTATTTACACTGGCTCCTGGGATATTAATTATTATTTACTGTGGTACTTGGATAGTATATCAATATTTACAGTGGACCCTGGGTAGAATTTCATTATTTACAATGTTCCCTGGGTAGCACATCATTATTTACCGTGATCCCTGGGTAGTATTTCATTATTTACAGTGGTCCCTGTGTAGTATACCATTATTTACATTGGCTGTGGGCAGTTATCATCATTTACAGTGGTCACTGGATTGTATTTCATTATTTACAGTGGCGCCAGGGCAGTACATCATTATTTTCAGTGGACCGTGGGCAGTATATCTTTATTTATAGTGTTCCCTGGGGAGTATATCATTACTTACAGTGGACCATTGGTATCATGTCCAATATACAGTCGTCCCTGCGTTGTATATCATTATTTTCAGTGAGCCCCTGGTAGTATTTCATTATTTACAGTGGTCCCTGAGCAGTATATCATTATTTACAGTTGTCCCTGGGTAAGATATCATTATTTACAGTTGCCCCTGGATAGTATATCTTTATTTACTGTAGCCCCTGTGTGGTATATCATTTTCAACAGTGGTCCCTGCGTGGTATATTGTTATTTACAGTGGTCCCAGGGTGGTATTTCATGATTTACAGTGGACCCTGGACAGTATGTCATCAATTATAGTGTGCACTGTGCAGTACATCTTTATTCACAGTGGTCCATGGGCAGTATATCATTATTTACAGTGGTCACTGGGCAATATATCATTAAGCACAGTGGTCCCTGGGCAGTATACCATTATTTACAGTGGTCCCTGTGTAGTATATCTTTATTTACAGTGGTCCCTGGGCAATTTATCATTAATCACAGTGGGCTCTGGGTAGTATATCATCATTGACCGCGGTTCCTGGGAAGTATATCATTATTTACAGTTGTCCCTGGGTAATATGTCATTTTTTATACAGGTCACTGGGTAGTATATCATCCTTTACAGTGGTCCCTGGATTGCTTATCATTATTTACAGTTGTCCCTTGGTGATATATAATTATTTGCAGTGGTCTCTGGACGGTATATCATTATTTATAGTGGTCCCTGGGTAACATATCATTGTTTACAGTGGACCCAGTGTAGTGTAGTATTATCTACAGTGGTCCCAGAGTGATATATCATGATTTACAGTGGTCCCTGGATAGTATTTCATTACTGACAGTGGTCCCAGGGTAGTATCTCATTATTTACAGTGGTCCCTGAGAGGTATATCAGTATCTACAATGGTCCCTGGGTATTATCTCTTTACTTACAGTGGTCCCTGGGTAGTATCTCATTATTTACAGTGGTCTCCTGGGGAGTATATTCTTATCTACAATGGTCCCTGTGCATTATCTCATTATTTGCAGTGGTTTGGGGAGAATATCATTATTTACAGTGGTCCCTAGGTAGTATATCATTATTTACAGTGGTCCCTGGGTAGAATATCAGGATCTACAATGGTCCCTGGGTAATATATCATTATTTACATTGGTCCCTGGGTATAATCTCATTATTTACTGTTGTCCCTGGGTAGTATATCATTATTTACTGTGGTCCCTGGGTAATATATCATTTTTTACAGTGGTCCCTGGGTATTACCTCATTATTTACTGTGGTCCCTGTGGATAATATCATTATTTACAGTGGTCTCTGGGTAGTATATCCGTATCTACAATGGTCCCTGGGTTGTATCTCATTATTTACTGTGGTCCCTGGGTTGTGTATCATTATTTACAGTGGTCCCTGGGTAGAATATCATTACTTACAGTGGTCCCTGGGTAGTACGTCATTATTTACAGTGCTCCCAGGGTAATATATTATTATTTATTGTGGTCCCTGTGAAGAATATGATTATTTACAGTGGTCCCAGGGTAGTATATCATTATTTACAGTGGCCGTGGGTAGTATATCATTATTTACAGTGGTCCCAGGGTAGTATATCATTATTACAGTGGCCGTGGGTAGTATATCATTATTTACAGTTGCCATGGGCTGCATATCATTATTTACTGTGGTCCCTTGCTAGTGGATGATTATTTCCAATGGTCCCGATGTAGTATATCATTATTTACAGTTGTCCCTGGGTAGAATATCATTATTTGCAGTGCTCTCTGATTAGAATATTATTATTTGCAGTGGTCCCTGGGTAGAATATCATTATTTATAGTGGACCATAGGTCGAATATCATTATCTTCTGATCCCTTGGCCGTTTGTTATTATTTACAGTGGTCATTGGGTAGTATATGAATATTTACAGTGGTCCCTGGGTAGTCTCTCATTATTTACAGTTGTCTCTGGGCGGTATATCATTATTTACAGTGGTCCCTGGGTAGACTGTCATTATTTACAGTGGTCCCTGGGAAGTATATCATTATTTACAGTGGTCCCTGGTTAGTATATCAATATTTACAGTGGTCCCTGGGTAGAATATCATTATTTACAGTGGTCCCTGGGTAGTAGATCAATATTTACAGTGGTCCCTGGGTAGAATATCAGTATTTACAGTGGTCCCCGGGTATTTTATCATTGTTTACAGTGGTCCCTGTGTAGAATATCAGTATTTACAGTGGTCCCTGGGTAATATATCATTATTTACATTGGTTCCTGGGGAATGTCTCATTATTTACAGTGGACCCTGGGTAGAATATCATTATTTGCAGTGCTCTCTGATTAGAATATTATTATTTGCAGTGGTCCCTGGGTGGAATATCATTATTTATAGTGGACCATAGGTCGAATATCATTATCTTCTGATCCCTTGGCCGTTTGTTATTATTTACAGTGGTCATTGGGTAGTATATGAATATTTACAGTGGTCCCTGGGTAGAATATCATTATTTACAGTGGTCCCTGGGTAGTATCTGATTATTTACAGTGGTCTCTGGGCGGTATATCATTATTTACAGTGGTCCCTGGGCAGAAAATCATTATTTACTGTGGTCCCTGGTTAGAATATCATTATTTGCAGTGGTCCCTGGGTAGAATATCATTATTTATAGTGGACCCTAGGTCGAATATGAATATTTACAGTGGTCCCTGGGTAGAATATCATTATTTATAGTGGTCCCTGGGTAGTCTCTCATTATTTACAGTTGTCTCTGGGCGGTATATCATTATTTACAGTGGTCCCTGGGTAGACTGTCATTATTTACAGTGGTCCCTGGGAAGTATATCATTATTTACAGTGGTCCCTGGTTAGTATATCAATATTTACAGTGGTCCCTGGGTAGAATATCATTATTTACAGTGGTCCCTGGGTAGTAGATCAATATTTACAGTGGTCCCTGGGTAGAATATCAGTATTTACAGTGGTCCCCGGGTATTTTATCATCGTTTATAGTGGTCCCTGTGTAGAATATCAGTATTTACAGTGGTCCCTGGGTAATATATCATTATTTACATTGGTTCCTGGGGAATGTCTCATTATTCACAGTGGACCCTGGGTAGAATATCATTATTTACAGTGGTCCCTGGGTAGAATATCATTATTTACAGTGGTCCCTGGGCGGTATATCATTAGTTACAGTGGTCCCTGGGTAGAATATCATTATTTACACTGGCTCCTGGGATATTAATTATTATTTACTGTGGTACTTGGATAGTATATCAATATTTACAGTGGACCCTGGGTAGAATTTCATTATTTACAATGTTCCCTGGATAGCACATCATTATTTACCGTGATCCCTGGGTAGTATTTCATTATTTACAGTGGTCCCTGTGTAGTATACCATTATTTACATTGGCTGTGGGCAGTTATCATCATTTACAGTGGTCACTGGATTGTATTTCATTATTTACAGTGGCGCCAGGGCAGTACATCATTATTTTCAGTGGACCGTGGGCAGTATATCTTTATTTATAGTGTTCCCTGGGGAGTATATCATTACTTACAGTGGACCATTGGTATCATGTCCAATATACAGTTGTCCCTGCGTTGTATATCATTATTTTCAGTGAGCCCCTGGTAGTATTTCATTATTTACAGTGGTCCCTGAGCAGTATATCATTATTTACAGTTGTCCCTGGGTAAGATATCATTATTTACAGTTGCCCCTGGATAGTATATCTTTATTTACTGTAGCCCCTGTGTGGTATATCATTTTCAACAGTGGTCCCTGCGTGGTATATTGTTATTTACAGTGGTCCCAGGGTGGTATTTCATGATTTACAGTGGACCCTGGACAGTATGTCATCAATTATAGTGTGCACTGTGCAGTACATCTTTATTCACAGTGGTCCATGGGCAGTATATCATTATTTACAGTGGTCACTGGGCAATATATCATTAAGCACAGTGGTCCCTGGGCAGTATACCATTATTTACAGTGGTCCCTGTGTAGTATATCTTTATTTACAGTGGTCCCTGGGCAATTTATCATTAATCACAGTGGGCTCTGGGTAGTATATCATCATTGACCGCGGTTCCTGGGAAGTATATCATTATTTACAGTTGTCCCTGGGTAATATGTCATTTTTTATACAGGTCACTGGGTAGTATATCATCCTTTACAGTGGTCCCTGGATTGCTTATCATTATTTACAGTTGTCCCTTGGTGATATATAATTATTTGCAGTGGTCTCTGGACGGTATATCATTATTTATAGTGGTCCCTGGGTAACATATCATTGTTTACAGTGGACCCAGTGTAGTGTAGTATTATCTACAGTGGTCCCAGAGTGATATATCATGATTTACAGTGGTCCCTGGATAGTATTTCATTACTGACAGTGGTCCCTCGGCAGTATATCATTATTTACAGTGGTCCCTTGAGAGTGGATGATTATTTACAATGGTCCCTATGTAGTATATCATTATTTGCAGTGCTCTCTGATTAGAATATTGTTATTTGCAGTGGTCCCTGGGTAGAATATCATTATCTACACTGGTCCCTGGGCCGTTTGTTATTACTTACAGTGGTCCTTGTGTAGTATATGAATATTTACAGTGGTCCCTGGGGTGTATATCATTATTTACATTGAACCGTGGAAAGTATATCATTATTTACGGTGGTCCCTGGGTAGTATACCATTTTATACAGTAGTCCCTGGATAGTAAATCATTATTTACAGTGGTCCCTGTATAGTATATGATTATTTACAGTGGACCCTGTGTAGTATATCATTATTTACAGTGGTCTCTGGGGAGTATATCATTATTTACAGTGGACCCTATATAGCAAATCATAATTTACAGTGGTCCCTGGATAGTATATCATTATTTGCTGTGGGCCCTAGGTTGTATATAATTATTTACAGTGGGACCCTGGTAGTGTTCCATTATTTACAGTAGTGCCTGGGGAGTATATCATCATTCACAGTGGACCCTGGGCAGTAAGTATTAACAGTGGTCCCTGGGCAGTATATCTTTATTTACAGTGGTCCCTGAGTAGTATAACATTATTTATAGTAGTCCCTGGTGAGTATATAATTATTTACAGTGGTCCCTGTGTATAATATTATTCTTTACAGTGGTCCCTCGGTAGTATATCATTATTTACAGTGGTCACTGGGTAGACTATCATTGTTTAGAGTGGTCCTTGGGTCGTATATCATTAGTTACAGTGGTTCCTTGGTAGAATATCATTAGTTACAGCGTTCCATGGGCACTTCACCATTATTAATAGTTTTCCATCGGTAGTTTATTATTTTCTGCAGTGGTCCCTGGGTAGTAAATCATTATTTACTGTAGTCCCTGGTAGAATATCAGCATTTACAGTGGTCCCTGGTCAGAATGTCATTATTTACAGTTGTGCCTGGGTAGTACATTATTATTTGCATTTGATTCTGGGTAGACTATCATTATTTACAGTGGTCCCTGGGCAGTATATCATTATTTTCAGTGGTCTCTGTGCAGTATATCATTATTTACACTGGTCCCTGGGCAGAATATCATTATTTACAGTGGTCCCTGGTTAGAATATCATTATTTGCAGTGGTCCCTGGTTAGTATAACAATATTTACAGTGGTCCCTGTGTAGAATATCATTATTTACAGTGGTCCCTGGGTAGTAGATCAATATTTACAGTGGTCCCTGGGTAGAATATCATTATTTACAGTGGTCCCTGGGTATTTTATCATTGTTTACAGTGGTCCCTGTGGATAATATCAGTATTTACAGTGGTCCCTGGGTAATATATCATTATTTTCATTGGTTCCTGGGGAATGTCTCATTATTTACAGTGGACCCTGGATAGTATATCTTTATTTACTGTAGCCCCTGTGTAGTATATCATTTTCAACAGTGGTCCCTGCGTAGTATATCGTTATTTACAGTAGTCCCAGGGTGGTATATCATGATTTACAGTGGACCCTGGACAGTATGTCATCAATTATAGTGTGCACTGTGCAGTACATCATTATTCACAGTGGTCCCTGGGCAATATATCATTAATCACAGTGGGCTCTGGGTAGTATATCATCATTGACCGCGGTTCCTGGGAAGTATATCATTATTTACAGTGGTCCCTGGGTAGTGTGTCATTATTTACACAGGTCACTGGGTAGTATATCATCCTTTACAGTGGTCCCTGGATTGCTTATCATTATTTACAGTTGTCCCTTGGTGATATATAATTATTTGCAGTGGTCTCTGGACGGTATATCATTATTTATAGTGGTCCCTGGGTAACATATCATTATTTACAGTGGACCCAGTGTAGTGTAGTATTATCTACAGTGGTCCCAGAGTGATACATCATGATTTACAGTGGTCCCTGGATAGTATTTCATTACTGACAGTGGTCCCTCGGCAGTATATCATTATTTACAGTGGTCCCTTGATAGTGGATGATTATTTACAATGGACCCTATGTAGTATATCATTATTTGCAGTGCTCTCTGATTAGAATATTGTTATTTGCAGTGGTCCCTGGGCAGAATATCATTACCTACACTGGTCCCTGGGCCGTTTGTTATTACTTACAGTGGTCCTTGGGTAGTATATGAATATTTACAGTGGTCCCTGGGGTGTATATCATTATTTACATTGAACCGTGGAAAGAATATCATTATTTACGGTGGTCCCTGGGCAGTATACCATTATATACAGTAGTCCCTGGATAGTAAATCATTATTTACAGTGGTCCCTGTATAGTAAATCTTTATTTACAGTGGACACTGTGCAGTATATCATTATTTACAGTGGTCTCTGGGGAGTATATCATTATTTACAGTGGACCCTGTGTAGCAAATCATAATTTACAGCGGTCCCTGGGTAGTATATCATTATTTACAGTGGTCCCTGGTGTGTATATCATTATTTACAGTGATCGCTGGGCAGTCTGTCATTATTTACAGTGGTCCCTGTGTATAATATCATTCTTTACAGTGGTCCCTCGGTAGTATATCATTATTTACAGTGTGCCTTGGTAGTATATCATTATTTACAGTGTGCCCTGGGTAGTATGTCATTATTCACAGTGGTTGTGTGCAGTATATCATTATCTGCAGTGGTCCCTGGGTAGTATATCATTATTTACAATGATCACTGGAAAGTATATCATTATCTGCAGTGATCCCTGGGTAGTATAATCATTATTTACAGTGGTGCTTGTATAGAAAGTCTTTAATTACAGTGGTTCCTGGGCGGGATACCTTTATTTACAGTGGTCACTGAGTTGTATATCATTATTTACAGTGGCCACTGTGTAGTGTATCATTATTTACAATAGTCCCTGGGTGGTATACTTTTATTTAAAGTGGTCCCTGGGTGGTATTTCTTTATTTACAGTGGTCACTGGCTGGTATATCATTATTTACAGTGGTTCCTGGGTAGGTTATTATAATTTACAATGGTCCCTGGGTGGTATACCTTTATTTACAGTGGTCCCTGGGTGATTTATAAATATTAACAGAGGTCCCGGCGTACAATATAATTATTTACAGTGGTCCCTGGGTAGAATATCATTATTTACAGTGGTCACTAGGTAGTATATCATTATTTACAGTGGTCACTGGGTAGAATATCATTATTTATAGTGGTCACTGGGTAGAATATCATTGTTTACAGTGGCCCCTGGGCAGTATATCATTATTTACAGTGGTTCCTTGGTATAGCTGTCCTTCGGTAGTATATTATTTTCTGCAGTGGTCCCTGGGTAGTAAATCATTATTTACTGTAGTCCCTGGTAGAATATCAGCATTTACAGTGGTCCCTGGTCAGAATGTCATTATTTACAGTTGTGCCTGGGTAGTACGTTATTATTTGCATTTGACCCTGGATAGAATATCATTATTTACAGTTGTCCCTGCATAAAATATCATTATTTAAATTGGTCCCTGTGCTGTATATCATTATTTTCAGTGTTCCCTGCATAGTTTAACATTATTTACAGTGGTTTCTGGGCAACGTACCATTATGTACAGTGGTCCCACGGGAGTATATACATTTTTGCAGTGCGCCTGTGCAGTATATCACTGTTTGCAGTCGTCCCGGGGCAGTGTATCTATATTTACAGTGGTCCCTGAGTAGTCTATCATTATTTACATTCGTACCTGGGTAGTATATCATTATCTACAGTGGTCCCTGGGTGGTATATAATTATTTACAGTGGTCACTGGGTGGTAAATAATTATTTACAGTGGCCCCTGTGTAGTATGTCTTTATTTACAGTGGTCCCTGGGCAGTGTACCTTTATTTAAAGTGGTCCCTGGTTATTTTCTCATTATTTACAGTGGTCCCTGGGTAGTATATCATTATTTACAGTGGTCCCTATGTAGTATGTCTTTATTTACAGTGGTTCCTGGTAGTATATCATTCATTACAGTGGTCCCATGATAGTATATCATTATTTAATGTGGTCCCTGGGTAGTGTATCATTATTTACAGTGGTCCCTGAGTAGTGTATCATTATTTATAGTGGACCCATAGGTCGAATATCATTATCTATACTGGTCCCTGGGCCGTTTGTTATTATTTACAGTGGTCCTTGAGTAGTATATGAATATTTACAGTGGACCCTGGGTAGAATATCATTATTTACAGTGGTCCCTGGGTAGTATCTCATTATTTATAGTGGTCTCTGGGCGGTATATCATTATTTACAGAGGTCCCTCGGCAGGATATCACTATTTACAGTGGTCCCTGGGTAGTATATCATTTTTTACAGTGGTCCCTGGTTAGTATATCATTATTTACAGTGGTCCCTGGGTAGAATATCATTATTTACAGTGGTCCCTGGGCAGTATATCATTATTTACAGTGTTCCCTGGGTAGAATATCATTATTTACACTGGCTACTGGGATATTAATTATTATTTACTGTGGTACTTGGATAGTATATCAATATTTACAGTGGACCCTGGGTAATATCATTATTTACAATGTACCCTGGGTAGTACATCATTATTTACCGTGATCCCTGGGTAGTATATCATTATTTACAGTGGTCCCTGTGTAGTATACTATTATTTACATTGGCTGTGGGCAGTTATCATCATTTGCAGTGGTCACTGGATAGTATTTCATATTTACAGTGCCGCCAGGGCAGTATATCATTATTTTCAGTGGACCTTGGGCAGTATATCTTTATTTATAGTGTTCCCTGGGGAGTATATCATTACTTACAGTGGACCATGGGTATCATGTCCAATATACAGTCGTCCCTGTGTTGTATATCATTATTTTCAGTGGGCCCCTGGTAGTATTTCATTATTTACAGTGGTCCCTGAGCAGTATATCATTATTTACAGTTGTCCCTGGGTCGGATACCATTATTTACAGTTGTCCCTGGATAGTATATCTTTATTTATTGTAGCCCCTGGGTAGTATATCATTTTCAACAGTGGTCCCTGCGTAGTATATTGTTATTTACAGTGGTCCCAGGGTGGTATATCATGATTCACAGTGGACCCTGGACAGTATGTCATCAATTATAGTGTGCACTGTGCAGTACATCTTTATTCACAGTGGTCCATGGGCAGTATATCATTATTTACAGTGGTCACTGGGCAATATATCATTAAGCACAGTGGTCCCTGGGCAGTATACCATTATTTACAGTGGTCCCTGTGTAGCATATCATTAATTACAGTGGTCCCTGGGCAATATATCATTAATCACAGTGGGCTCTGGGTAGTATATCATCATTGACCGCGGTTCCTGGGAAGTATATCATTATTTACAGTGGTCCCTGGGTTGCATATCATTATTTACAGTTGTCCCTTGGTGATATAAAATTATTTGCAGTGGTCTCTGGACGGTATATCATTATTTATAGTGGTCCCTGGGTAACATATCATTATTTACAGTGGACCCAGTGTGCTGTAGTAATATCTACAGTGGTCCCAGAGTGATACATCATGATTTACAGTGGTCCCTGGATAGTATTTCATTACTGACAGTGGTCCCTCGGCAGTATATCATTATTTACAGTGGTCCCTTGAGAGTGGATGATTATTTACAATGGTCCCTATGTAGTATATCATTATTTGCAGTGCTCTCTGATTAGAATATTGTTATTTGCAGTGGTCCCTGGGTAGAATATCATTATCTACACTGGTCCCTGGGCCGTTTGTTATTACTTACAGTGGTCCTTGGGTAGTATATGAATATTTACAGTGGTCCCTGGGGTGTACATCATTATTTACATTGAACCGTGGAAAGTATATCATTATTTACGGTGGTCCCTGGGCAGTATACCATTCTATACAGTAGTTCCTGGATAGTAAATCATTATTTACAGTGGTCCCTGTATAGTATATCTTTATTTACAGTGGACACTGTGTAGTATATCATTATTTACAGTGGTCTCTGGGGAGTATATCATTATTTACAGTGGACCCTGTGTAGCAAATCATGATTTACAGCGTTCCCTGGATAGTATATCATTATTTACTGTGGGCCCTAGGTTGTATATAATTATTTATAGTGGGACTCTGGTAGTGTTTCATTATTTACAGTAGTGCCTGGGGAGTATATCATCATTTACAGTGGTCCCTGGGCTGTAAGTATTAACAGTGGTCCCTGGGCAGTATATCTTTATTTACAGTGGTCCCTGAGTAGTATAACATTATTTATCGTCGTCCCGGGTGAGTATATGATTATTTACAGTGGTCCCTGGGCAGTCTGTCATTATTTACAGTGGTCCCTGTGTAGAATATCATTATTTATAGTGGTCCCTGGGTAGTATATCATTATTTAGAGTGGTCCCTGGTGTGTATATCATTATTTACAGTGGTCCCTGGGTAGTATATCATTATTTACAGTGGTCCCTGGGTAGTATATCATCATTTACAGTAGTGCCTGGGGAGTACATCATCTTTTAAAGTGGACCCTGGGCAGTAAGTCTTTATTTACAGTGGTCCCTGGGCAGTATATCTTTATTTACAGTGGTCCCTGGGTAGTATATCATTATTTACAGTGATCCCTGGGGTGTATATCATTATTTCCAGTGGTCCCTGGGTAGTATATCATCATTTACAGTAGTGCCTGGGGAGTATATCATCTTTTAAAGTGGACCCTGGGCAGTAAGTCTTTATTTACAGTGGTCCCTGGGCAGTATATCTTTATTTACACTGGTCCCTGAGTAGTATAACATTATTTATAGTAGTTCCTGGTGAGTATATAATTATTTACAGTGATCGCTGGGCAGTCTGTCATTATTTACACTGGTCCCTGTGTATAATATCATTCTTTACAGTGGTCCCTCGGTAGTATATCATTATTTACAGTGTTCACTGTGAAGACTATCATTGTTTACAGTGGTCCTTGGGTCGTATATCATTATTTACAGTGGTTCCTTGGTAGAATATCATTAGTTACAGCGTTCCATGGGCACTTCACCATTATTAATAGTTGTCCATCGGTAGTATATTATTTTCTGTAGTGGTCCCTGGGTAGTAAATCATTATTTACTGTAGTCCCTGGTAGAATATCAGCATTTACAGTGGTCCCTGGTCAGAATGTCATTATTTACAGTTGTGCCTGGGTAGTACATTATTATTTGCATTTGACCCTGGATAGAATATCATTATTTACAGTTGTCCCTGAGTAAAATATCATTATTTAAATTGGTCCCTGTGCTGTATATCATTATTTTCAGTGTTCCCTGCATAGCTTAACATTATTTACAGTGGTTTCTGGGCAACGTACCATTATTTACAGTGGTCCCAGGGGAGTATATAATTTTTTGGCAGTGCGCCTGTGCAGTGTATCACTGTTTGCTGTCGTCCCTGGGCAGTATATCTTTATTTACAGTGGTCCCTGAGTAGTCTATCATTATTTACAGTCGTCCCTGGGTAGCATATCATTATCTACAGTGGTCCCTGGGTGGTATATAATTATTTACAGTGGTCACTGGGTGGTATATAATTATTTACAGTGGTCACTGGGTAGTATATCATTATCTACAGTGGTCCCTGGGTGGTATATAATTATTTACAGTGGTCACTGGGTGGTATATAATTATTTACAGTGGTCCCTGGGTAGTATATCATAATCTACAGTGGTCCCTGGGTAGTATATCATTCTTTACAGTGGTCCCTGGGTGGTATATAATTATTTACAGTGGTCACTGGGTGGTATATAATTATTTACAGTGGTCACTGGGTGGTATATAATTATTTACAGTGGTCACTGGGTAGTATATCTTTATTTACAATGGTCCCTGGGAGTGTACCTCTATTTACAGTGGTTCCTGGTAGTATATAATTATTTACAGTGGTCACTGGGTAGTAAATAATTATTTACAGTGGCCCCTGTGTAGTATGTCTTTATTTACAGTGGTCCCTGGGCAGTGTACCTTTATTTAAAGTGGTCCCTGGGTAGTATATCATTATTTACAGTGGTCCCTGTGTAGTATGTCTTAATTTACAGTGGTTCCTGGTAGTATATCATTCATTACAGTGGTCCCATGATAGTATATCATTATTTACTGTGGTTCCTGGGTAGTGTATCATTATTTACAGTGGTCCCTGGGTAGTGTATCATTATTTACAGTGGTCCCTGGGTAGTTGATCATTATTTACAGCGTTCCCTGGGCAGTATTTTATTTTTACAATGGTACCTGGGCAGTATGTCATAATTTACAGTGATCCCTGATCAGGATATCAGTGG